>NW_008680793.1:51117-65774 GCF_000695815.1 Acanthisitta chloris
AAAATGGGGAAAAAAAACCAACTAAGAAAAACAGTTGCAAACTAAAAGCCTGAAAACAAATATGAAAAATGTGACCAGCAGAACAGGTTTGCTCAGCTCATTACCATGTATTGCCCTCCCCACAAGATCCCCGCAGGAGTCATCAGTAACCCTGGTACAAGCTCCCTGGGTGTGTATTGGGTTTTGAGTAGGAAAGGAAGGGACCAATGCAAACACATTAACCACTTACTGGAAAGCAGGTTTGCTTGCTTTAAAATCAGAAGAGAATTTTAGGAATAATTTTTTTTTTTGTTCACTGCCTTTAGTACTAAAAAGCTCACTACCAGTTACTCTCTTCCAGGAAGTTTATCCTACCAGAAAAAGGAAGGACATGGCAGATCAGTAGGCATACTGATCTATCACACAGCACAGAACAAAGTCACAGCACTCAATGAAAATGTGGAAGTCTGAATGCTTAAAAAATATATAGTTACCTGCAGTTTAGTTTTAACCTAAATATCACTTCTAAATAGAATACACAGTCAGACAAATGGGTTTGTGGATAGAAACAAATATGGAAAGGACACTGACTTTTTGAGAGATGTTTTATAGATTTCTATATATTCTGGTATATAACATCTCTTTTTAAGTCATGTTTACATGAAAATTTGTGAAATGTCAATTACAAGTCTGGAGGAAGGCAGCACTCATTTTAAGTGTTTCTCACTTTGCAACAAGTGGCCTCAGCCAGCTACAGATGAAAATCAGTCAGAAAAGGCCTGAGACTTTTTCAGAGAAACTTACAGATATGTGGCACAACTGGTAGCAGCATCTGGATGGCAATCTATCAATTTACCCACTCCAGTTTCAGACTCCAACAACTTAGATCAAGGCAGACTGGTGAATAATTCTTGAGGTGCTGACAAAACAGCCATCCTCAGAAAAGGCTTTACCTGCAGTGATGTGCTCTGTCAGGTTTGATGCTACAACACTTTGGGCACTTGTAAACCACCTGCCCTGGCTTTAGCTGTAAACTCTCGATGAACTCCTTTGTGGCATTACCTTTGGGTACAGCACCCTGCAGGAAAAATAAAAACAAACAAAAAGATTAACCTGTGAACTTCACAAGTGCTAGGAACAACAGGATGACTTACAACTATGTGAGGGGAGGGAAGAGAAAAATAAAAACTTCCCTAAGACCAACAGAGTTTCAAGAAGACCTAGAAGACTCAGAAAAGAAATTAAAATGTGGTTATAAAATATGACACCACATACTTAAACATAATTTTGGTGGGGTTTTTTGGTTTTTTGGGTTTTTTTAACCCTCAATAAATCCTCACATAAGCAATTAGTCTTTTGTAATCCTATAGTAACTTTAAAATACTTAAGACTCCTCATCCCTCTTCTCACATCAACAAATTTACCATGCCAGTGCTTCATATCACAAACTGGAAACCACAGATGTTTTATTCCAGTAGAAGCAGCTACTGCTGAAGTATCATTGTGTAACTAAGGGTTGCTGGGAAACACCTCATGTATTTACAGTTTTTCTTCCATGGTGTATTTGTTATTTAAATTAGGGTTTAACATTCAAACAGGGAACACTAAGAATCCTCCCACCTGAATAAGACTACAGAAAACATTCCTAGATGCGCAATTTCCACTTTAAAATAAGTCTTTAAATAGGTAACATATTGCTGCTGCAGGAGCCCAAGTACCAGTTTCCCGTCTTTATAGGGGCATAAATTTGCTCAAAAAACCCCCCCAAACCAAATAAACTCCCTCCCCTAAAAAAAAAGTCCCGAAACATGCTGCATGAAATCACTACTGGGACATTGACACAAGTGCACCTCTGTGAATTTAAGGCTTTTCCCTTGAAGTAAAAACAGATGCAATATTTTGACAGATTTCTGATGCAACAGTCTCTTTTTAACATACGTATACAACCTCCTGGCAGCAATAAACAGGAATGATACACATGAGTGAGAGATCTGAATATTAAACCAGTCCTATACAGCTTTCTTGAGCAGTCTTTGGGGCCGTTTTCTTCCACAAAAACTCCCAACAGGCCTAGCCAATTTAAAAATTACCAAGACCAACTTCCACAAAATGCTACAACTCATGTCTCTCTCTTCAGTATGCAGCAAAGCTCAAAACCTTAGGAATATTTTTAGCAAGAACCCACAGGATGCATTTCCTGAAATGCAGAACACACCATCAGTGCTCAGGTGTTCATTTATTCACAATAAGAACTCTGCTTGTTTGCCTCAGCAGTGCTTTCTGTTTCATTCTGATCCTAGACATGCCCCTGGTTCCCCATATCCTCGCAGCTTCCTTAATCCCTGACTCACACTGTCTGCCAGATGTTGCTGCATCCCCTCTCTGTATCTTCCTTCCAGCATTTTATTTAGCCCAATTCCTCATTAAAAAAATGAAACAAAATCCCACTGGCTCTTGCCATCCACACACATAAATCCCACTTCACAAAGGAATTAACATAGCTTTTCCCAATCACTCCCAGTAGAGATTGTATCCGCTTCTCCAACACTGCTTGCCCAGCCTGTTTCAAAACACAGCTTTTGTTTCAGAAGAGTTCCTGCTAGCTCTGCAAAATAATTCCAGTGACTTGAAGGTCCTTACGCATAAAAGCCACACAACATATGATAATTAACAACCACCACCACCCTCAGGATACAAACTATCTAACAAGCTGCTGCAACCCTCTATTCCTGACTCCAATGACCAGAAGTTTCAGAGCCTCAAGCACTGCTCACAGTTCTGTTTAGCAGCAGTAGTGTGCAATTCAACAGTGTTTACCAGAAATTCTAAGATTACCCCAAATCAAGCCATTCCTGCAGTGATGTGGCTTCTGGAAGAGCTGGAATCTAAGAAACAAAGATTATATTCAGGTCTTAACAGCACCTAACAAGGTTTCAAGTAGGAAATTACATTTGAAAGGAACAGGGTATCAGAGGCACCACCACTGCTCCCAAAAGCAACAAGAACACTTATGAGAAAGGGGACAAGAGAAGTCTAAGATTGCTTTTCCTTCCAGTGACTAGTGGAGATGGGGTTTTGAATTGTAATCTACTGTCTGGAGGTTATTAAGCAAAATAAACCATCACAGGCCATTCAGAATTAGCATTGTGGTGCTACACTGTATTTTCTCACTAGCAGAAAGACTAGAAAGCAGCAGATCAGATGTCTCACAAAGCAATGTCCTATGGATACATACGGGTGGGTCTTAAAACCTTGAGGCTTCACAACTTGCCTAAAAACTGTCAGCTCTTCGCATGCTCACACAGTATTTACTTCATCATTGTCCAATACACTCAACAAAATCAGTAGAATGAGAGATGGTAACATGGCTTTTCAAAACAATGCACGCTCTGCTCCATTCCGCTGAAGTAATACTTGCCAAGGCAGGCAACCAAAACCAGCTTTTCCAGCTTTCCTGTTTGCCCAGACATGACAAGCCACAAACATGAGATCTGCCATTGGAGAGAAAACAGCATCAGAGAGAAACACTCTCCTTCCCAGTACAAAAAGAGGAGCTGCTCACACAATGGGAATCTAAAACTGGATCCCTGACTTTGCATCTGACTTGAGTGGGATGAGAAATTAGCATGCCGTATCAGCAGGCTGACACACAAAAGTTATTTAAATCTGCCACTCACTCGGCTACCGAGTTGCCCAACATCTAGCAGACAAGAAAAACACTGCCTGTTTCTTTCCGAGACATACAGAGAGAGAGATATACTTACTGGATCTGTCAGCATAGCACGAAAATGTGAAGCCAAAGCGAGGAAAGCCAAGGTGTTGAACAGTGTGCCATTGATGACACTATAAACATAATCTCTCGATGGAACTAGCATGACAAGAAGGACTACAAAGTCGGCATAGAACACCAGCATCCAGGTAACGACAGCACATGCAATACCACAGCCATCTCGAATAAACCACATTGTTCCCAGGGAAGCGCGGCTAGGAGGTGGAACACACTTTTCCGGCTGGAGGTATTCAGGTGTCCTTTCAATATCTCTGAAGCGGTGGACTGGAGTAATCATCATAGGCTATTATGTCCATACTTGCATCTGAAAGAGAGTTAGAAACCAGTGTTCACAGCTTTGCAAGGCACTCTATTGGCATGCTCTGTTGGCATAATCGCACAGCAATCACGTGGGAAACTCCAGTTTGCAGAAAGTGAGTTGAAAAAGCAAGAAAAGGTAAATCAAACGCGAAATAATGGATTTGGAAACCACACTCCTGCACTTAGCGGAACACTTCTCACTCAGAAGACTCTCTAAGTGCTTTTAAGAAGTGCTTAATTACACATTAGGTCCACCTGTGTGACACCTCCACCTCCCCTGGCAGAAAGGCAACGAGAATTTTAATGATGAAAAAGTCATCAGGTAAGTGCCAACAGCACCTGCCACAACAGCGAGTGCAGCAAGAACTGGGCACTGTCACGCGAGGAAAAAAGCAAAGACCTGGCAGAGCTGCCAAGGTCCCTTTTTACTGCCTCAGATCTGGGGAAGGGAAGGGTCTCTCCTACAGATACTGGGAAACTTAGCAAGTGGAAGAGGTTTCCTTTCTCCTTATCCATTGACTCACAGTTTTGGGGTAAAAACCAAACTGCTGTAAAGTTTGATTTGCAGGAACTGATTAAGCAGCAAAGAACTTGACAGAAACTTCCAGTCTTGGCTGCAGGATGCTCTTCCCCAACAACAGCTGTCTCCCACTCTCACCTCCTCCTTTGGCATTACATCCCTTGTTCTGCTTTGCCATGCCTCTCCCACCACCTCTGCTCCATCCCTTAATGGCATTTTGTTTTGCCACTCCTTCAGCACTTCTAACCAACTCCTCTCCACTGTCCTAAGAGCACCAACACTGACATTACCCTGTCCTCTCCTGCCCATCTCTGCAGGAACCTTGTCTATTCAGAGGGTAAGGTCCACCGTGGAGCCAGAAACTGTAATACTCCAGGTATGTGTGCTGCTTTGTACTTTCAGTTTAACTCCCACCAAATGTAGGCATTTGAGAAAACAGAAAAGGTGCTCATAAGTCTTTGGCAGGGGATCAGTCCATCTGCACTATGAAGGAACACCACTCAACGTTAAAGCACACCTGGAATGCTACGCTTTGAAAGTGGCTCTTTGTACACCCAGCAACTTCTTCCAAAGACACTTCTTCACTGAGTATTTGCTCAGTGCTCTGAACACTTCATAACACTACAACCTCTAAAGACCCACCTTCTACAAAAATGGCTACAGAAATTTTACTACTGAATACACTGAATTGCATGTACCTGAATGGAAGGGACCAGTCTCCTGCTATTTCAACATGCAAGGCTTCTTCTCACAGCTCTGCAAAAAAGAGTGTACATTTTGCCACTCTATTTCAGAGAAAGGAAGCCAATGTTCATCATTGCTTATGTTTTCTGGAAAAAAAAGTTCATACTGAAGCTATTTTTGTGCTTAATTAGTTAAAAAGTTACACTGTTGCCTACACAAAAGTGATTAATTTTTCAGAAAACATACTGAGAGAATTGCAAAAGTACCTAGGACTTTAAACTTCTCTCCAAATTTTATGGCTAAGTTCTGTCAAGTACAAGGCATAACGGCAACCTAAATGGAGATGTTATTGCCCCTGCCTAGACAAGGAAGGAGATGATGGTTTGCTTTTTAGCTATTATTTCAAGAGGACCAAATTAATAGGACAATTAGTCTTTCACAGCCAAAGGTTAAGGTTATTAATGAGGAGGACAATTAATTACATCTAAGCACAGAGGTGGTGAGTTCTGTGCACAGTTGATGAGCTTTGTGTGCAACTGACATAGAAGAGAAGTGACTGAAACTGCTACTGCCCCAGCGAGAGGCAAAAGCCAGGAGCACAAAGTTTCCAGGTGCACAGAAGCAGATGAACTAGACCATTTGCAATATCTGTTTTCTAACATAATGGGTACAAACAAACTAGGAGAACTAGGTGTTTTCTTATATTTCTGCTTCGAGCATTTAGTATGCTGCCAAGCAAGTTTAGGACAGTTTATGAATCTTAAGAAAGTCACAAGGACTAACGTTAAAGCATATCGGTCTTGTATTTATACATACATCACACAGAACAAAAAAAAATCAAGATAAAAATGTCCTTGTGAGGATATCATTTACTCTGGCAAGAAGGAAAAAAAACCCGCAACAAAAAACCCTCTCCTCATTCACAAAAATTCACATAACACATTGTAATTATTTTGTGTTTTAACCACAGCTATAATTTAGCCTCATGACTCCTAAAACTTAGGAAGACAAGCTATATAATTTTCATAAACAGTGCAGATAAATCTATACCTACCAGTAAATCCCTATCCTTTTCCACAATTTCTATAAGGACAATTATGTCTTTATACACTCACACAGACTTAACAAGTATTTTTAAGACTCAGTCCTTCCCCTCTCCCAAGGAAGCAGGTTAACCTTCACTGCATTATTTAATAATCTTATTAAAATTGTTATAGTGGTTTGCCAGCTCAAAATAAAGCTGACTTAATTAAAGGCTCATGCCTGACAACAGTCTTGACAGTAACACCATATTGCACTAAAAAATAAGAAAGAAAACTGTAATGTAGGTGTTAATTTTCAAGTGAAAGTCTTTGACTTGACACATCAGGTGCAGTAACAAGCTGGGATAGTCCCAAACACAGACTCTCAGGATCTTTTGCCTAGACTCTGAGCCTTTTCTTTGTCCCCCCTGACGTTTTGTTTCCCAAAGTGAAGTAATGAAACAGTCACAGGAAAAGCAAACTCCTATTTAACAGAGGAATTAGTTTGACAAGTCACCTTAAGGTCAGTATTAGCAAAGACTGACTGAAAGCTAAGCAAATACACAGTGATTAAAACTGTGGGTTTAGTCCTGAACAGCACATTGCAGTAGTGAAACAGAAATTAATCTCTCTTGCAAGTGCAGGAAGTGGTTTCGCTCTAATAAAAGTCCTACAGCTCTCTCTCTAGAAATATTATTGAGCTAAACTGGAGGGGAAAAAAAAGAAAAACCTATTGCTGTGTAACTATCTAAACAGAAATTGGAAGGAGCCTTGAGACCCCTCAGGCTGAAAGTCTAGAAATTCATTTCTGCAGTGCAGTAAGGAGGCAGTTAAAGGACAGCACACAGGCTTCTAGTTCTGGCTGGAGGACAAATTTGTTATTTAATATACTTTTCTATTTAATGCTTGCTTTGGAGACATCGTTAGGTGACAAAATGAAAAAACAGTAATCATCACACAGGCACTGTTCATTATTTAAAAAATATGTATGTGTTTTAGTGTACATTATCTTAAGCATCACGCTACAGGAGCTTATAGTCTCAGCTTCTCTCTTTCATGACCCCGTTAGAGGGGTGTTTTTAATTCCATGTTCTTACATACACAAACATCTGTTTTTGTTTATGTTGCCCAAATTGGTATTTTCATATAAATAATACAACAACAACAAGACTGTAGTGGGGGAGGAAGCAGTAACTTGCCCTAACTGGTTTGCCCTTCAATCATGCTGCATATGAACTTAATTTATAACACAGATGGAATATGTCAGTCCCTCCTACTCTGGAGCAAACAATATGTAAACAATGCAGGCAAAGGGTTTAAGGACTTAATCCTGGTGTCAGGCTACAAGAGAGGCCACAAGGTAAGTATGAGATACAATGACAACGCACACATCAATTTAGCTTAGAGACATGACAGAGCAAAGACCTTTTCCTCTTTTATCTGTGATATTCAAATTAGAAACGTAAACAAACCAAATGAAAACCGACTTCCTGCTACAATGCATACCTTAAATATGCTATTCACCCTATAGAAATTTAGTCACTGTCTTTCGACCTGCCATAAGCCATGTAAAAAAAAATAATATTATTTTTAATGGCCTGTAATTGCCAAAGAATATGCTAAGAATGTACAAACAAATGATGTGGGCCTTCACCCAATAAGTAAGCACCTGAAAGCTACCTAAGGTTCTGATGTTGTAAAACTTAGACCATCATCATCAACCTGCTGATTTTCATGTAATTACTCATGCTAGTGAAGTCAAGCACAAGAGTATGACTTGCAAAACTACAGTACTACTATGTATATTGCAACCATTTCCTCTATTAGAAGTCCATTAACGTTGAACTTTGGGAATAGGTCACATTTTCACTTGGTCATATGAACTAAGTGAGTTTCAAGTTCTGCTCATTATATGAAAACAATTCTGCGGGGCAAAGCAAATATTTTTTTTTTAGGTTTTCAGCTTGCTTTTTTAATATACTCTGAAAAGATACTTCCAAACAGCTTTTATGGCACACAGGGTATCTTGAGAGTTGACAAACAACACTAAAGTTAACTTTTTATCATCATCAAAAGGAAGCAAACACACATAACTAGTCATACTATATTCATGACAGCTGAAGTTGGTGATCTAGATCCACAGGACAGGACGTCCTAAACCAACAAACTCCACATAGACAGACAGAAACTGCAAGAGAGTTCATTTTTAAGTTTATTTAATTTTTCTGTACAAAAAACTGCATTGATTAAAACACTGCATATTAATCTTCCTTTGCAACAGACATGAGAGAATGTGTGTTTTCTGCCTAACAGGATACTTACCTATGCTTCTCCTGCCATGCTTTCATACAGCTGAAATATAACAAGCTTGTCAAAACAAGCTCTAGCAGGGCTAACAAGAAAATATCACTATTTATACATATTTTTTCCTAATGGTTCCTGCAAGGCCTAAAAAGCTTTATCTGATCAGCAGGAGTGGAACAAAACAGCCCAGCTATGCTGAGAATTTTTGGCAGTCTTCTGCAGATTCATCCAGATATCCATCAGCATGGCAGTTTCCAACCCCTGGTTTACAAAACCCTGGAGGGTCAACGGGACATTTCTAACAGGTCTGTGAAAGGCAGCTAAAAAAAGCAAGCCTATTATTAGCAGGCGTTAATTTGCCATAGAGAGTTGCACTTCCATTAGAATGTTTCTGGGACTCCACACATGGTTAAAGAAAACAAACAAAACAAGCCCAACCCCAATCCAAAACCTGGAATGGGTAAAATACTCGCGGGGTAAAATGGCAAAAGCAATAGGGAATAATCAAGCACAGAAGTCAACACTGTGCTTACAGGACACCTGATGACTCAGATCAAATTATCACAGGGCAAAGTCACTGCTGCTAGCCCTACTCCAGCCACCCCAGAAGTAGGTAACAGGATTATGCCTGCTGCAGCTATGTTTTAATTTTTCTTTTGGAAATTCAGGCCACATTAAGGAGTATCGTTTCAGCCTACACTACCAGCTATGGATTTGCTTCTGGCTCACAAACATCAAGATTCCCTTGAAACCTCTGGCTACTAAAGACATGCAATTACAACAGTTTAAGTTCCCATACTGAAGGAAAATGCCATAAAGAAATCAGAACGTCAATTTTATTAAATCCATTTAAAATCATATTTAAAAAATTACAAGGCTTAAACCAAATTTACATTTTCTGAAGCTAAATGCACAGGCTTCAATAACCTGTCTTGGAAAGGGAAAAACAGAGCAGATGAAACCAGATGGTAACCCTGTTACAACATTTTTCAATACGTGAAGGCGATAAGCAGTTGCATTACAATGCTGCTTTATAGTCACAGTTTAGAAAACTGTTTGTATCATTGTCTATTTTGATGAATCATAATTTATCATTTTAAATTTATTTCTGATTTCAAAGATGCCACGCGTGAGCAAGACCTTAGTAAAAACAGATCACACTAAAATAACACTTTTATTATTATCAGAGGCATCTTATTAAAGGGGAAGATTTAATTGAAGTCATGCATTTCTGAAGAGCACATTTGAATAGGAGTACTAATACATAGAGGGAACTTCTCCCTAAGGAGAGTGAGGGCAGGGGGAAATTACCTCAAAGACGTCTGTCAGAGCTAGAGGGCCTGGATCAGGCTGAGAGTGACAGGCTCAAAAGAGATGAAGCCACATAGGGCATAAAACCCCTCAGTCCTCCTCTAATTTACATCAGTGTAGACAAGAAGCAACTTCGAAAGTGCCAGAGGAATTCCATGAGCAGAACTGTCAGGAAAATAAGGCCATGCTTTCTCAATTAGAAACATGGGGGGTTTCCTATCCTGGTATTTGTGGTATGCAGCTTCTCAGGGCAGATGGCAACAGCTTCCTGGTTAAAGTCTCTATCATTACTGTTTAACTATTGGGTATGTGTTGTATAAATAAATTATAATGCAATAAAGACTAACCTAAGGGTCTGAGTTATCTGGCAAGTGATTGCACCCCCACCTAAAAGGCCTGTCAGCTGCCAGCCTGAGCAAAGGAGAGCAAAGACAATGTAGTTACTGTCCAAGGTACAAAAACACTGGACCACTATGGATGAGTGACAAAATTGGAGCAACATCTAAAAACAGGACACAAGTCACAAGGGCAACAGAAACTGAGGTCAGACTTGGATCTAACTTGGTCTGATCACAAAGTTAGTGATCTTTATAAGCTTTTGATCAGAGGTAGAAGGTACTTAATGACAGTTTTATAAGTATGAACCATTACAAAATAACCGATAACTAACTATGAGAACTGCAAGGCAAGCAAAAATTCTGTCACTTCAATCATGCAGTTAACCCAATAGACTAAATACACAAAAGCAACTTAACCTATGTCAAATGAGAACTAATAGTCCTGAACATACAAATACAAATCATCTTTGTTGCACTGACACCTATCTGGAGTTAAGTATTGAAAGGAAAGAGCAATCTTGCAGAAGGGACTGCACTGGGAAACAGAAAACAACAGATGGGGATGTCATGCTTTCCCACAGCATTGCAGTTATCCTGAATGCACAGCCTTATGAGAGACAAAACAGGAGAAACTGTCCTGGTCTTCTAGATAGCTTTGCAATTTTGATGCTGACTCAGGACTTAAAACAGCAAGCCACTGGATCAAAGGAATTTAAATTCTCCATTTGCCCTGTATCACTTATTTTTTTAAAAAAAAAGAAAAAAATTAAAGGGGAAGGTTTATCTCATCAACTAGTATTATTTCTAGCATCTATTTTTAAAACTGCACAACTTTCTTGGCATAAGGAATATATTTTCCAGAGCAGAAAAGAGTTGCAGCTTTAAAGTTTTAATCATAATAAGAAGCTGGCAGAACCACTCTAGTCTAAAAAATATTTTAAGTATTATCTTTCAAGGCAAAAAGAACACTTCAACTATCAGACATACGTTTTCACTCAAGATGGTCTAACGCAGCATTTGGCTCTCACCTGCTTCTGCTGCAGCCCCCCCTTCACATGCACGAACAAGTTACTCAGTCTCTCTGCTTTTACTCCCCCACTTGTTTATCCTTCTTCCTTACCATATAGAGGTAGGCAAGATACAGATATGAAGGCTGTATGGCATTTAGATTTTAAATTGAAATATTACGCCTAAGCAGATACCTAAACCAAATACAGAAAATACACAAGGTATGCATTACAGCAGCACATTAATAACACAGCGACCAAAAAATAGCACCTCTATCCCGCAAAAGCCTGAAGTTAAAATCACAACTAGAAGAAACCTATGCTGGTACTTCAGAGAACCAGAAAAACCTGCAGGTTCAAAGTCGTATGTTAAAGCTTTTGAAATGTAGCAATTACTTCAGAGAACCGGAAAAACCTGCAGGTTCAAAGTTGTATGTTAAAGCTTTTGAAATGTAGCAAAGAACTCCTGAGCTGGCAAACTAAGCATTTCTTGTTTTGCTCATTGTTGCATTAGCAAGCAGAAGGGATCCCTGCCTCCATTAAAAATACAATTTCTGCGTGCAAACCTTAATTTTGTTATCCTCTGAAACACTGAGAACTCAAGACCAGACCAACTACCATACATAATATGTTGCTTCTCTATTCTATGCTATACTGGACATAGTAATTCAAGTAATCACTGCAAAGAACAAAGATGTATATCACATACTATCTGTCTTTATCACCTGCTATAGCCCTCTCTGTATGTATGGTATGGTACTACTGCCTTCCCACTGGGCCTGTATATATCTTTTTCTAATTGTTGGGTTTTTTTACATGGAAAGTACTTTACACTACCTTTATTCACTCCTACAATTGCATCTTGAGCCCATTTGTTTTAACTTCTGCATGCTGCACCACATTTAAGATTGGTCACCCTTGTCAGTTCTGCATTATTGCAAAACTCACAGCTGAACTTCACAAACACACCATCCACCACTCGCCCAGCAGCAAAAACATCAACAAGGACCCTGCATTTCCTCTCAATCAACATTCCTCCGTTGTCCAAGGGTATTAACAGTGAGTTTTCTGTGTCCTTGTTTCACTTGCTCCCGGAACAGTGCTTCCCAACACTTTCCTAGCTGAACTCTGCTGCTGTAGCCTTCCCTCTCATTTCTGTACCTTCACATCCCTATCCTCCACTTCCCCCCCCCTCGTTTTGCAGTCCTACTCCTTCTCCTGTAACAGTACCAGTTCTGTATGGTCACCCTGTAACCTGGCAGGGTGAAGAGATACAGGGCTATAAGCCTAGATAAATCTCTCACTCCAGTCTCCAGAAGCACTCCCAAGCACCCCCCACCTTGGGGGCACAGCCAGACACAGGTGAAAGGAGTTAATGTGCCAGTGCAGTCCAAGCCAGCACCTAGCTGCATCCTGCACCTCACTAGCTGCTGTATGGGGAGGTCTTTGGCACCCACAGCCTGCAGATGACAAGCTGGCTCAGTCTTTTGGGCTCCCTCTCAAAAGGACAATGTGTGAAGTGGTACTGGCAGACTTGCTGCACTGCAGTTCCAGTCTAGTTAAGGGCTATCTTTTTTTCCTTACTGTCTGCACAACCCAGGAAACATGCAGCTCTAATTAGGAAAGCTTGAACTTCTCATTTTCTCTAAAGCAACCTCAAGCTTCAGATTAGTTACATGCACAGGTCAAATATGATCTTCCAGGTACAATCGTTCACATTTAGTTTGCTTCAACCAGCTAAGCACTGGATGGGGAAAATAAAAGCTGACAACAAGCTATTCTATCATGTCATATTTTACATTACCTGCTGTCTTCTGTCAGGAAGGCTGAAAAACTGTATTCCAAAATACTGCCCTAAGAAAAGGTCATGTCTACATTGCAGAGGGACCAGAGAAAACTGTAAGCTCAGCCAATTAACAACTGCAGGACTGGATGAGCTACAACCCAGCCAAGCTGTTTTCAGACTGACACCACAGTGGGTGCCCATTATCTACGACACAGTCTTCTCTACAGGAGAGATGTCCCATTACAGATGTCTGGGAAATGCCTGCACAAGCTAACTTCATGGCTTCATATGCAAGTTTTCCTGAAATAATTCAACACATGGGTTTAAACTGCATTGACTATGCGACACTGCTACCTCCTGTTCTGTTAGGAGATGGACAGCAATCAAGAAAAGTAAATTCATACTAGAAAAGAAGAAGAGATTCACCAAAGCTGAGTTACCATTGCCCAGGCTACGCACATATACTGCTGAAGACTATCAATTGTTCCCCTTTGCTGGCACAAAGGCAACTGCCTAGAAAAGACATGTAACTACTGGGGCACAGCTGACCTGCATCTGCTAAGGAATTAAACATTCATCTTCTTGCAACCTGCTACCAATAGTTGGATTAAATTACATTTGTGTATTTTTGTCTGCTACCAAACAAGCAATTTTGAATGGAAATACACACTCTTGTCTGTCTCTACATCACCTAAAATGCAAAGTAAAAGAAGCAGAAACAAACACAAAAACATCCAGTAGGTGTTAAATATCATGACTATTATTTTGGCTTTTAGGCAGACCTTAAATTTGCCCTTTTATAAACCAATAACCACACAGAGCTCCTGGGTTATACCCTCTAAATCTCAATGAGCATTCAGTCAGGCACAACTTACTACCAGCAGCAGCTCCTGTTGGTATGACAAACACTATTGCATCAGTGAGACAGCACCAAGAGCCAGGCTGACAGAGTTGTAGTGTCGGAAGGACCAGATCCTGATTGCACATAGGGCTACATTTTTAAAGGCATATGAATGAGTGGCTCCACTTATGATGACTCTTATCACCGAAACGGCTGCAACGCTGCACAAAAGACTTATTTGTTGCTTTCATTGCACAAAGACAAACATGGTACTCACTAGTGCCTTGCTATCTACACCACCAGGCACCCGAGGCAGCCACTCACTGCAACCTGCCAGCTCCTTCCTTCTCTGTGATTCCACTGTATCAGAACAGCCATCCAAATTCGGGCTCCTTTCCTGCAAATGTCATTGCACACCTTTGCTGTGTCAGGAGTCTGGCACAAAATCGCCCTCCGGCACACGGAAAAACACAATTTATCTGTTCTGAATCAGGATGAAAGGCAAGAAAGCAAAACAAGCTGTGGTGTCCATCCTGCATCCCTCAATGGCACACAGGCAGTGGGAGGGCACATCAGAGACCAGACTGCTGCCCCCTCCCCTCCCAAATCTTGTTTTCTTGATTGTTTTCTTGAAGATCGTTTTCTAGCGGGCCATCGCGAACTCTCGCTTCTTCTTAAAAACTACTTTCCAGGAGTGCTCCAGTCACACTTGGAAGCTGCTGTTTCTGAAGCAGTCCGGATCACTTCCTGTTCCCCTGCGGCTCACCATCCATCT
>NW_008680794.1:0-324 GCF_000695815.1 Acanthisitta chloris
GCTCCTGTCCCCGCTCCTGTCCCCGCTGCCCGCGGCGCGTCCTGCCCGGAGCTGCCGCAGGGCACCTGTCCTGCCCGGGGCTGCGGGGCACGAAGTCGACCTGGGACGGGGTGGGAAGGTCCGGGAAGGGCAAAAGGGCTGCGACCCTCTGCCCCGGCACCTAAGAAATAGGAGTGTAGGAAAGCACGAATGTCCAGCACTAGGTACGGGCAATGTAGGATAGACACACACAGACGTGTGCATAAACCAGGAACCTTAGCCAGGCTGGCTGCAGAAATTAAATGTGCTGGTTACACGAAGGCTGGACGTGCTTTTTATGGCTGG
>NW_008680794.1:341-17356 GCF_000695815.1 Acanthisitta chloris
ATGCCCTAAGATCTTGTTGGGTTCGCAGAGGCTGGGTCCCTCCCCAAGAAGATTGCATTGGAGATGTGCTTCCCACTGGGTATGTGGCATATCCCTGAGCCTGAGATCAGCAGGGGGTGAGGGATGACTCCAACAGCTTCTCTGTGCAAATGGCTATCACAGGTTCACACCCTTCCTTATGAAATTCCCAAGTATATGCTTGGGTTCCAGTGCTGCTCCCTGCTGTGCTGTCTCCCATTGCCTTCATAAACAGCTTCCCTGCAAAAATTCAGTGGCATTAATTGCCCTGGCCTTTAAAAAGTTTCTACTTCCTCTGCTGCAAGGATTCTTGGAAACTGGAAATCATTAAACTAGCTGAAAATCCAGTTCCTGCCAGCTCCAAATAAAACCCTTATTATCAAATTAAGCATAGGATTTGTTTGTTTTGCTTCAGCTCTAATTCTCCTTTCATTTAGCAGAGTGTTATGCATCTGATTGCACTTAAAATTGTGAGCATACTTGTTAGCATGCATGTGTTCCTTATGTGACACATAGAAATCAAATCACTTCTAAAAATATTGGTTAACTCTGACACACAAGGAATTACCAGGCAACTTAGGGAAGACAGAGGTTAGCACCAGTGGTGTAAAATGGATGAGGGACTGACTAAGCAAAAGACAAGACATTGGACTGAAAGGTGAATTACCATGATCTAAATTTTAGTATACTTTCTCAGTAAGAAGGAGTGAGATTTTTTTTATTTGCTAGTAACAAAATGAGAACAACAGTACGAGCTGGTTAAAGAAAAATGCAAATGGCATAGGTTGGAGATGTGGAGTTATCATGCAGAAAAGTTCAGTATCCCTGAACTTTTTGTAAATTACAGTGGGTAAAATTTAGCAGCAGAAAGTGCAGCACGGTGGTCTTAAATCATGGTCCTGGATGCTACATTTTTTCTCATATGAAGAGCAAGTGAAAGAGAAAAGTGGGGTTCAGTGATGATAACGTGTCAATAAGCACTACCAGGAAGGAACTGCTCACAAAAAAACCAAGGCACAAACCGAGGGCATGTCACTGGAGCTGGAGAGACCCTGGTGTGACCTCTGAGACAGGTCTGGCAGCCTTATAAAGCTGAATTAGGATGAATTGGAACAGGTGCAGGGGAGACAAGGGAATTAAAGAGCCTCTTTTATAAGAGGAGACTGTAAAAGCTCAGTGTGCTTCGCATAGTGAACAAATGGTAAGAGGGGAAGTGACAGCTGTCTGTATATACACATCATCAGAGAGGTAAACACCAACAAATGATGGGAGTTATTAAGGCTAAAGAGCAGTGTAAGCCAAAGAACAATTACATATACCTGTGCCATGAACAGTTTGAGGCAAGTTAACAGATGAAGGTTTGGAACCACCCAAGGTATTCCAGTAACTTTGCAATATTATAGGTGAAGACATGAAAAAGGTAGACAGGAGCTATGTAGTTATGCCCAACAGAGCACCTACTATTTCCCACCTCTTCTTCAATATTCATTTCCATTTCCCAACATCTTACACCTACTTGTTCCCTGTACAACTGGAGTGTTTTAAGAAAATATGCAGATGGCATAGAAGACAACAGTCAAAATTGAATTTTGTCTAAAGCAGAGGGGGTCTAAAAAGAGAACGGAAGCAGGTAGGGAGTCAGGAGCACTGGGATTAGCTCATAATTACATAGAAGAATAATGAAACAGAAATAGGATTCCAGGATTCTTGATGATTCATCCCATACACAAAAATCCTTAGAGCCTTGACTTCCAACAAGTTTTGTTGTCCTAATTTCTTGATGAGATAAGAAATCTGTGTTGGGGGAAACCACAGGTCACAATTTGGTGTTTCCCATCTCTGTGTTGTAGCCAATGCATCTACTGTTGCTTTAGATAATGGTAAAGACAGATTTATATATATTTAAAAAGTAAGACAGGCTTTAAAATTGATTTATAAAATATTAGTTTAGTTCAGAGATGAAAAGCATTCAAGAAGTGAGGTTAAAATTCACCAGACAGCATCTATCCATGAAAAAATAGGCTACTTCAACACATAGGATCCTGTGAACTTTCTAGTTAAACAGCCATTACAGTGTTACTGTAAGCATTGCCCAGATGGCATCCCTGATGAAATGTAAGTCTCTGTTCAAGAGTGAAGCAATCTGCTCATGTATGCTCTGGCACTGAGGCTTAGAACAGTAAGAATTTGACCTCATCACTTCATAAAAGCAAAATCTGAAGATGTCTGCTATGAAAATCCCACAGTTTGGTGGCTCCTTTTCACTTGTGGATAATTTATATTTTGTTTATATTGACATCAAACTGTAAGTCTGAAGTGAAAAGGACTAGTCAAATGTTAAAAGGCTGATTAAGCTTACCAGGATAATTTTCTAAAGCTTATACATAACATTTATTCTTAACTATTCTTTTGTATTAACTAATGTGATAAAATTCTTAGTTGTAACATCCAAACACACATAAGAAAGGTCTGGAAGAGAAACTCAGACTCTTTATAAACTTAAACACCAATCCCACTTCCCAGTCCAAAATGTCCCAGCTCTAAATCTTCCTCTGACTCACTGCAGCATGTCTTTATCAGAAGACATTCATGGCTCAAATGCCTTTAAATATTCCATTAAATGGTTTAGATGTAAGATGAACCTGAGCACTTTTAGAATTATGGTCCCTAACCTGCACCTTGCCTACCTTTATAGAAGGACTGAAATATATCAGAGCTTAAATAGTTCTGTAGTATAGCTGGTGAGAAGCAAAGTCCTAGGACAGAAAGCACAGCATCAGTCCACATTCCTTACATGTCATGGAGAAGTGCCCGACAAAAGCATCTTCTGTGTCAGTAAACTAAAACTCTGAGTAACATCCAAACATGGTGGGAGGGTAGACCTGCAATTGTGAGGATCCATCAGCCAAAGCCTTGATGCTACTGGGGACAAAGATTCAAAATTGACTTCCAGAAATAGATAAAGAGGTTGTGTTTGCTCATGTTTCATAACTCACTTCCAGAGAGTGGAGGAGGTTGCTATTTCTAGCAATCCTGACATAGCGATTCCTCCCAAGTGATTTTATTTAGGCTTTGCTCAAGGGACCAGGAATTAGTGCAAGATCCTTGACTAATTAGCAAACTAGCACCTCTCTCTATTGTCTCCATCCATCATGATTATTCATTTCTTCTTGCAGATGCATAAAGCGAAAGCTCTTTAATCCAAGAGTGTTCAGTCTCATTTTGAACAAGTACAAGATAATTCCTGTTCAAAGAGGCAAAGACACATAGTTGGCCAAGAGATTTAGATTGGGCAGTTATATTTATTTCTCATACATATGCTGGGACTTTACACTTCAAATAGATATTTTTCCACATAATACTAATCACCATTACAACTAGGGCTTTGTCAGCAGGGCTGGAGAAATGTTTTGAAGCTTATTCTGAATTTAGGTACAGGACATGGACAAATACACTTTAATAAAAGGCTGCCTAGTCAAATCAGGTCAATACACTCAAAGTATCAATCTAGAAATTATTATATTTCTCTATAGCATAACTGTGTTGCTATTCGTGGATTTAGACATGTGCATTTCCAAAACTCATCAAATCAGAATGTGTAAATTTACTTTGATTATAAATGTAAAAGTAAATTTATTCTTTCAAGTTATTAATGTATTTCACAGAAATCTCAGCAACTAAGATGCTTTCATCTCTAACTACAGAAATTCCATATCTTGACATTTTGCTGAGAAAATGAGAAAGAAGTTACAAATCTTTGGCACTTTCCAGCCACACAGAGTCAAATTATAGAGCCAGTGAAAAGGCTTTTAATGTATAACCATAGAAATTACTGCAATTGCCAGCCACCTTCGTTTATTACAAAAGAGTAAAGCTTAGAAAACTTTTGTGGTACTTTTGTAATTTCTCTTATGAGGTCTACAAAGAATCAGCTCCTGCTGCAATTAGGTTATTACAGGATTTTCATCCAAAGAATTTTGTTCCTTGCATGTTTGGGGTTTTTTTTTTGTAGAACTAAATTAAGGTGAAAGAAATGTACTGATGGAGAAAGTCAACTATTAAACCAGAAAAATTTATTTTTCCATTACAAGGCAATTCAACAGCAATTGCAAGTAAGATCAGATATTTTTCAGCACATTCTGCCACTTACATAGCATAACCCAACTCCAGTTTTGGCTTATTCATACAAACACTGATACAAACTGTCATTAATTCAAGCATTTTTTCCCAGACAGTGGTTTTTTCCTTTTCTCCTTGCCTCTACATCCTCATCCCTACATCGTTTGTACAAAGGAGAACAAAGCAATGGAAAAGCACTGCTCTCAGGAGCTGAGTCTTTGTCAAAAGACTATACTTACTAAGGTCATGCTTACTTTTCTAGAGTTATATCTACATTTGCTTCTGCAAGAAACTGAGAATGTCAACTCACCCTTTTACATCTGTTTCCCCATCAAAATAAATTTTTTAGATAGTATTTACAAAATGGAACACAGAGCAGAAGGAACAAGTAAGAGACTTGTGGGAAAATTATTCAGCCTTTCTGTGGTTCCAAATTGCAAGCAATAAGGCTATAGCAGGTATTTCACACTGTCCTCCGAGATTGCATCCAGAGCCCTTAAATGTTAAGTTTGGTGGTGAATATATACAACAGCTTAAGCAGAGAGAACTTGAGAGCTGAAAGTCCTCTGGATATTTTGTGGATCACCAGAAGAGAACAATGAAGACATACTTCACAAGAATGGCAGTCAGCTGCTTCTAAAGGAAACTGGCAAAGTTATCTGTCATTTACTTGAAGACTGAAAGACACACAAATGCTTCTGTCAGCTGCTTCTAAAGGAAACTGCAAAGTTATCTGTCATTTACTGAAGACTGAAAGACACACAAATGCTTCAGTTGTTTGACCTTTATTGAATATAAACATACAAAAACTTGAAAAGAGCTGGTCACACCCACAAGAGTAATTGGTTTAATACTAATGAGACAATATTCTCCCATTTGTCATGTCATTATTATCACTCAACAGAGTAGTGCATTGATGATAAAATCTAGATAAAACTGACATTATAAGAGTTTCATATTTAATATTCAAAATGAATAAAAATATTACTTCTGTCAATGACAGGATCTAATTTTAAGCGAGTGAATAAAACACTGCTTTTTCAAAAGGTTGCAGTCAGAAAGTGATATTAGTCTCATATCTATACATGAAAAGGACCCAAATGGGATAAAATCACAGTATTATTAGCTCTTTCTGAACTGGTGGTCAGCTGGTCAGCTGCAGTGCTGCAGTAGGTGTGCTATTCTGTAAATCTGAAAAATGCACATGGGCAGTAGAATAAAATATGAGGGAAATGTTGTGCTGACAAACAGGAGGCATTTTAATATGTGCTACTTGATACAGATAAGCTTGCCTAAAACCAGCCTAAAAGATCCAACCTTGCAACTGCAGCATACTTCAAAAATGTGTTGGGACCAGCATCACATAAGCCAGTTGGCTAAGTGTTATGACATCATTTTGATGACATTTCTCTCTGCTTGCAAGTAATGTGATAATGATAGAATGGGCAGCACCATAGCACTCCAGCAGCTTAAATACCTCTTCAGTTTTCTGCAGATCAAATAAACAGCCAGCTGGTCACACCAGTTAATATTGTATTGCCCAGCTATAAACTGAGTGTCTTCCCTATTCATCTTCCCAATTAGGCATATTTACTGATAAATCACTGAGTGATTTATTGGCAGAGCAGGATAAAAAAAAAAGAAGGAAATAAAGGGAAGAAGAGGGATACAAAGCTTCTATTGTGTCACAAGGAGAATAGCATGGACAAGGGACATATGGAGCTCTTGCTGTAAGGAGGATGGGGACTGAGTATGGTAAAGAGATACCGAGACTGATATAAATTCCTGGGGCAGGCAGAAAAGAGAATAGGGTTGAATGTGAAGGAGCAGCAGGTGGAAAAAGATTTGTGGCACAAGAATTACTTTCATGATAGAAGATAGGCTGGTTGTCAGGAGCCCATAAAACAGAAAGGAGAAAATGAAGGCAGCTTAAAATGTCTGTGAGTGAAGAAGTAACAAGAGCCAATGGCAAGGTCAATAAATATGTCCCATAAAAGCAGAGATGCAGTACATACAGAGTCCCCATCCTTGAAACTCCATATATCTATGACTGAAAAGAAAGAGATAAGTCCAAGAGATATTGATAATTTAGATTCAATTTATTCAGATACTATGACCTGAACAGTGGCACAAAATATACCTACAGCAAGCTGAAGGATGAAATCACAGGTTGCTATCCTGAGGAACTCAGACAGCCTGAAGAAATGGGCTGACAAGGAGCCTGAAGCAGGTCAGCAAAGGCTGTGCGAAGTCCTACACCTGGGGAGGAGCAACCCCATGCAGCAGGCTGGACTGGGGCCAACTGGCCAGCAGGCAGCTTTGCACAAAAGGATGTGTGGATACTGGTGAACAATAAATGGAGCATGAATGGTGTGGTACACACTGAGCTGCACTAACAAGAGTGTAGCCAGCAGGGTGACAGGAACAATTTCCTTCATCAACACTCATGCAAATGGTTCTGGAGTCCAATTTTGAGCCTGCTATTTCAAGAAAGACATTGAATAAGTGTTGCAAGTGCAGTGGAGGGCTAACAACACAGTTAGTGGGATGGAGCACCACAGGCAAGCAGAAGCTGAGCACACTGGATTTGTTCTGTCAGTAGAGCAAGCTGAGATGTGCCTGCTTTAACTCTGTTTCACTGCAGTGCCAGACTACAGAACAATTACACCAGATTACAGAACTATTTTGGAATGATTGTTTTGTGCCTGGGGCAAATATTAATATAATGTACCTTCTATTTTGATAAGGAATTTGTGGGAAATAATGCAACAAAAAAGAAGGTGCAGCAAACCCCATGTTGTTTTTCAGCTGATTGCACATAGCATGCCTGGCAGTGTGCAAAAGACATTCACACAGTGCTTCTCATCGAGCATGCCATAATTGGTGTGCCATGTCGCAGCCAAGAAGCCAGTTTGTCATATGCCTTCCACTTCACTGAAATTTGTGCCAGGCTATGGAAAACATGGTAGGCACGAATGGAAACCTATCAACAGTCAGATCTTTGTCTGCCAAAAGAAGAAAAACAACCTATGGAGTTAAATTATGTTGCTATTATGTCACAATCCACATTTTTTCCACAGTTTCTCTTGTCAAAGAGCAGAATCTGGTACTTACATGGACTAAAAGTAGGTAGCTCTATAAAATATCTTTCTGCCAGGATTTATTCTATTTTTACTGCTACTAATCTACAAAATCCAAGGGCTGCTCTGGCGTACTCTGCTCTACCACTTACGTTATTTAAAAGTCCACATGGATAAAATTCTATACTGAAACAAGAAACAAAAATGCAAATTTTGTTAGTATATGTTATTTTGTCACATTTGTAGGTAAAGGTTTTTATACTTGGATAAGCTAGGAAAAAAAACAACAAACCAAGTAAACATATCTAGGTGAATGTTACAAATGTGTTGGCACTCTTGGCTGGAACATGGGCAAAATACTCTCTGTATTTCAGCATGTGTTCCATCTACCCACTTTGCAATGCAGTGCATCTAAAATATATAATTGTGAGCTCATTTGGATGCTTTCTGAATGCCATCCAGGCATTTCTGTCAGCTGCATTGTTTTGCCTGCTACCTTTCAATTGCTTTCAAAGCCCTGGAAAACACTTGCTTCTGTACACACACACAGACATGTGTCCATAACCCAGGTTTAGTTGTCAGATCCAACAGGTTTGCTTCACCGTTCAGCAGTTTAGGTGGAACAACCAAAACATGCTCAAGAAGTATATTGCTAGATGGGCAGAGAACCATATTAGGTTTGGGACAACGTCTTGTGCCTTTGGTATAGTGGTGACAGTAATGCAAGATAAACCAGAATCATGCATTTCTGTAGAAAGATCTCATCTGCAGAAATCTGCCTGGTGCTTGTGAGATGGGTCAACCAGTGGCTACCTAGTGCAGAGAATTCATAAAGAGCTCCAGGAAGTTTGGCAACTCTGTCAGCAAAACTGACTCTGTCAACACATCCATATTCACTGTGGATAGTCTATTCTGCCATGCCTTCAGTGAAAGGACTAGAGGGGATGGTCTAAAGCTGAGACACGGGAGATTCAGACTAGATGTTAGGAAAAAGATTTTTGTTGTTAGTGTGGTCAGACATAGGAATAGATTGCCCAGGGAGGTGGTGGAGACACCATCCCTGGAAGCGTTTTAGAGGTGTCTGGATCTGATGCTGGATGATATGGTTTAGGGTTTTGGGGTTACAGCAGAGTGGTAGGCTAATGTTTGACTCAATATTCAAGGTCTCCTCCAATCTTGATTCTATACCAGTTCAGTTTGCAGCCTGCAGTGACCACCTCCCGTGCAAAAAGAAGCAGGCTATTCCAGACCAGACATAGGTAAGCAAGAAATCATCACCAGGAGAAAGATGAAAGGGCCCTCAAAAATCCTCCCAAAATTTAAAGAAAGAAAAGAAATCCACCTCTAGAACAGAGCTTGCTTCTAGAGACAACCCTAGCATGAGTTTAAGCAGTAAGACAGCCACTGAGACAGGCTGGCAAAATACTCTGTAGGTCTTATCAAGTACATATAGAGAAGCATGAGAAGGAACCATATCCACAGCAAGACCTGATGCTTGATACATCAGTGAGACATACACTGACACATCACTGACCCATGGATTATTTTGGAGATATAAGCAAGAGAGGTTTCTGGGCTGTGGCCAGTGTAATTATGTATATGGAGTTGAATTTAGCTTCTGTTATGGTGAAAATGGTGTCATTTCCTTCCCCAGGTACAACCAGGGGTGTTTTCCAAATTGAGTATTTGCATGCTTTAATTAAGTGTCCATACAGTGATGGAAAAAAAACCCAGATCATAAATTCCAGCAAGTGCTAACAGGATAGACGGATTATACAGAGATTCCCAGTGGCAAGACACAGATGGGAAAGTTTTCAGCAGGTAATACTGCCTTGTGCCTTCATCATCTGGGCTGTTTGGCAAAACTCCACATCCTACTTTAAGATTATGTGAATGTTCTCACATATTCCCTCCATCAGTTCCAACTAGGGAATCTTGGCATTTTTTGTGCCTCAGACCAGGCAGTGAGTCAGAAGCAGGGGCAAGGAGATGTTCAACAGGTAGACTCCTTCTGACTGGTTATATGATCACTGTTTATTGGTCACAAGTATTTCTCTGTGCGTGCATAAATGGAATTAGTCTCCTCATTCAATTCCCTTGCTGACATGAAAATATGTGCAACTACATTCAGGAAGTCTATCCAGGCAACAAATTTTAGAGCATGTCTTTTATTCAACAGCTCAGTCACAGTAAATACTGCCAAGTGAAGAGACTCCTCACTTGAACAGGTGCATCAGGAACTGAACCTTACATCCTATGATCCTTCAGTTAGATCCTGTGATAAGGGAACACTCTGCTTCCAGCATGGATGACAAATAGTAACTAGGACAGCCAAGTTCAGCAAAATAGCATAGGCAGCAAATTTTGTCAGGTTTCCCAAATGACTATTGACAGGCAATGCTTTCTTTTATTAACTTTTACTAATACAATATTCATTGTTTTACACTATTAACCATTAAAATATCATATTAATTGGAATATAAAACAACAGAAAGCAAATCTAAGTATAACCCAGATCACATCCCTGGGTAAAAGTGAGAAGTTGCTTGCCTTGCAAGATTCTGTGCATTATACCTTTACTCTGCATCACCTGTAAGAGGAGGAGGAGATGCCTGTACACACAGAAAATATTATGAATTTTGTTTTATAAGTCTACAGGAAGCACATATAGGAACTCTGGTTGGGAATGTTCAAAATATTTTATGGGGCTTCTTGCAGTAGCATTGAAATAGTCTGGTGATGTACACTAGTACAAGAACAACTATTTCCACTGTTCATTGCTACTACACCATATTGTCTTTAAGTCCTGGCACAATTGCTACTTTAAAGGCAGAAGACATGTTCCATACCCTCAGCTTTATAAGGATTACACTGACTATGCCTTTTGCAGAATTTTTCAGTGGTGGAAGTTATAGCAAAGTGCTCTAAGGCATTAGGCATGGTACATACTGTTTCTGAACTTGCATCTCCTACCTTTCTTGACAGAGACAATGAAGTCAGTGTTTCAATTATAGGTCTTACACACTATTGGGCAACAAATCAACTTTCATCTGTTTAGTCAAGAGTCAGTAGCATTTGTTTAGCTGTAAATTTAGGTAGACTGCTGACACTGCTGCCATTTGTTGCTCAATGATGTCTGACAAGAAAAAAATCTTTCATGATTATACTCTTTCTCCAACAGAGATTTATTACACAGACAATGCACAACACTGTGGGAGCTCTTAAATTAGGGCTTAATGGCTGGTAGCCTGCAGTGTTAAGAAAAAAATGAAATCACTGTTCTCTGAACGAATCAAACTTTAATGGAAATGTCTTTGGTTTTTTTATTCGGTGTAGAAATTAACATAACCATGAAGGATGACTGAGACGTGCAGAGAAAAGGCCTATGTAGACTGAAAGAGCTAGTCAGGCAGAGTATTACTAGTATGCAGGATAGCATGTCCTGCAGTCCGAGTCTCATAATTACTCAAATCAGCACAAATCCTGTACATACCAGTGGGAGATTTTTACCTGTAACTCCTCTTACCTTATGATAAGATTCTTTGGGAATTTGGGAATTGAATTAGTTGGAGTATTCTCAGCCTATTGAAGCCAAAACACTTATGTACATAGACTGCGTGAATATGCATGCAGACAAAATATAAAAGTTTTATAGATATAAATTAATACCAGCCCATTACTATCAATGCTTATTTAAACATTAGATCTAATAGCTCAAGTATAACTTGGATAAACTGCATTTATTCCAATGCTTAGTTAGTCATGCAGAACTAGAGGAATCTGCACTATGTGGCAGCTCAGGCCTCCCGTGAGCTGAAAGTGGTGTCAGAAACGTGACTGCTGAGGAACTGGCTCCACCGTGTGGGCTCTGCAAAATGACCTATGCAAGTCAAGCAAGAAGCAACATCCTTCATTTCAGTTTTCAGCAAGAGTGTTTGCATTGTCTGTGGATAAAGGTAGGATGAACAGTGGGAATGTCAGTTAAAAAAAAAAAAGAAAAAATACTGGGAGGACTTGAAAGAATTAACAATCTTAATCTAGTAAAGCTTTATTATCTCCACCATACAGGTCTGAAAGAACTGGCCCATGCTCTTGCTGGTCTAGCACAGTGACGAAGCTGATCTAACTCCAGGAAGGAGTTTTGAGTTCTTCACCAATTTTCTGACAGGTTTTCTGCAAGGTTTTAGTAACACAGTGTGCTACTCAAATTTGTCAAAGGCATAATTTTTTCCTAACACCTACTACATATTCTGCTAACTGATGCCATGATAGAACTGCAAAAGCATGAGATAATGTGAACCTCTGGCTTAGAGAATTAGTGGTACAATCAGTGACACTTAATTTAAGAATTCCCATACAGATAACACTCTGTATAAGTACTCCTGCTTGTGCTGTGTCCAGGTATGGTTCAGTACTGGCTGCACCACTTCTTCTGCATGTCCAGTGGCATCATTGCTTCCAACCTTCCCATCAGATTTTCTCCTAGGGAGGCTGGATGCTGTCTCCAGGGAGATCTTGTTAAATAGAGATCTCAACAGAAGAATAGTAATTTTCATTCTCATATGTATTTTCCTATCAATCCTTCTTCATTTGCACCCATGTTCTTCACAGTCATCCTTATTGAAAGTGAAGTATTAATTTAGACTGTGGACTTATATCTTCACTTAATCTGGTTTGCATACAAACTGCATTTCTCTCTTCTCCATTTGCCTTTTTGACAGCTGATTTTCCATCTACTATGGTTTGTTTTTTTCAAGTGATGGTCTAGTGGAAGATGTCCCTGCCCATGTCGGGGGGTTGGAACTCGATGATCTTTAAAGTCCCTTCCAACCCAGGCCATTCTATGATTCTACAAGTGTTTTGTCCATTTGAGTGCATGGACATTCTTGCAAGTATTTTACTATCTGTTCTAAATATAGAAATGTAAAAACAATACCCTGTTGATGATTATTTTCCTAGTAACATCATGAGTTCTCCATCTGTATTCAAATCTGTTTCTATGTTTTAATGAACACAAAACTTTACAGCTTTTCTGTCTCTCCCTCCCAAATAACCCTGAACTGGTTAATTTCATTTTGTTGCACATTTCTGCAAATCAATGTGCACAGTGGCCCTAAACTGAAAAGAAGATGCTTTAAAAATGTATTGTTAAAGAAACAGTGAATCTGATTTGACTTCTAATTCGTCATTGGCTGTACATTATCTTTCGAGGGTTGGAATGTTATACTATGTTTATTAAATTCTTGGGTTTGGGAATAAAATAATTCCTGAATACAATATTGACAAAGATAAATGCCTGACTTCATTGAGATGAAAGGCAGATAGATGAAGTGAAACACACACTGTACAGTTGTTTCCTTTGTGAAGCATGGGACAAAATGCTTCAGGAAGAAACATATATTGTCTTTGTTAAACTCACTGACAATACGAACATTCTTCAGCTCTGATTACTCAGTAGGTCAACACCAGCAAGGAGATCCAGGAGTGTCTTTCTTTGAGATACAGTAAAAAAAAAATAAAATATATGTATTCTGTTTATTTTGTAGTACAAATGCATAACCATAGTTGATTGTATACTGAAGGTCATACAAGGAATTCACAGTTCAGTTATGCATTTACACCTGACTGAAAGATGGTGACACCTGTTTCAGTTAAGAAAAAAGCTTTGAAACTGTAGGAATAAGCTTTTAATTTTTCTAGTAAGTGCTCTTGTGAGATGTGGGAAACTGGGAAGATTTCAGTGTCTGTCAAAACCTGAAAGGCTGTAATTAATTTCAATCATTTGTCTGCCCTGCTGAAACTAATATATACATTATATACGCTAAATTAGAAAAGGATTTAGTGCCCCACCCTGATTAGGGTAATTTTTACTGAGGCAACAGGATTAGAGTCCACATAATGCATGCTGAGTTTGTTACCAAGGTAATCAATGCTGAGCTACACTATTCATCAAAGAAAGAAAGGCAATGGAACAAAACTATGTATGCTTTATACTTCAAGTGAAAAGCAAAATTGTAAAGCATATTTGCAGTGAGATTGATGCTTTTGTGTATTATAGTTGGAAGACAGGATGGAACCAGAAGAAATGCATGAGGGAGCAATATAAATTTTGAACTCTATTTTCCTTTGTGCTTACACAGAAACCATGTGTTTGCTGTTGGAACCAAACCTGCTATTTCAGTGCTTGAAAAACTTCTGCCTATTCTACCTTTCAAAAGCAGGAAACATACAAAGAAAGAAAAGTGCACTTAGTATCTGATTTGAGGGCAGTTATTCTTTCACTTTAACACTTTTCCCTTAAATTTTTGTGCTTAAAAAGTATAAATTAATGTGGAAATTTCAGAATTATGTAACATTTCAACCAACTGATCCATGTGCTTCTTGCAAGAAAACAAAATTCATATCCAAATTAGTGACATTGAAGGTCAGATATGAATGTATGAACTTGGTGAAGATGTTTATGTGCAGGTAAGACATAAACAGGTTTTTTTTTGTACCTGAAAACAGAGGATAAGTGATACTGTATTATCCTCATATATTTTAGGATCTGTTTGATTGGATACACAGAAACCAGGATGAGATATTAAACTAAAGTCCAACAGCTAAAAAGCACTAGTGTCTGTCCCCCTTGTAATACAAAATGGGGGACAAAGAGAAGAGTAATCACAGAATGGAGTAGCAAGGTTTTCTGGTTCTTGCTAGTTTCATTCATCATTTAGCATTAGAAATAAAACCAGTAAACATTTTTTTTTATGTGAGTCAATTTATTGGTTCTCTGAAGACATGAAAGCAGTTATTTCAAGTGCAGGCAACTGATCTTGTTTTATTGCCCCAACAGTGAGATTAAAACATCACAGTCAATGGATTTAAAGTAGAAAGACCCAATCTCTTGTTTCAGTTATTTGTGTTGAAATGTTCTCATCACCAAGAACAAATATATGTGGATATGAGAAGAATTTTTGCATGTAAGTCATAGTACAGTAGGAAAAAAAAGTATTGCTTATGAGCTTTCTGTAGTAACATTTTTGTATGTTGAAAAGATGTACAGATTGAGGAATTTAAAGAAGATGTAAGGGACTCAATACCATTGCAAGTGCTGCACTCATAATATCAATAGCTGATCTTCTGATAAGATTAAGCCAATGCCAAAACGTTTGTAAACAGGATTCAATCAATACTTTAGCTTCTGCTGACATGAACCGGGTTTTTATAAAGAAATTGCTTCATACTAAGCAATATACACTCCTAATAAATGAAAATATTATGTGTCAATGGGAATTAAGCAATTCTTAGTACATTTCTAAATGAATACAAAGGATCAAACTCTGCCCTCAGTTGCATTCCTGAGTTCTCACCTAATTGTGCTTGTAATAACAGCAGAATTTGTCCAATGTTGCCCATTCATTACTTCCCTGTTAGAGCACCATTTTTCTAGTAAAAGTGAAAAGTGAAACAGTTAAGGAGAACTGGGAAATGCCTATTCCAACCAATTGTAACCCAGCTTTTTTCAGACTTTGACATATCCCTTATTAATGTGCTGTGAACACGTCTGTGGTAACATCTTCAGAAGAATCCCTACTGACGAGTTAGAGGAACAGAGAGAACCCAGAAGTTTCCTTTGCAGGGAGGTTTACATACCACCTTTGACCACCCAATCTCCTGTATATATAATACTAAATAATCACCCTGATTGGTGAATATAATGTAGCAGATCTTTACTCCCATGGTCTGCATGTGGGTTCAACCTAGATGGTACTTGTGTTATGCTGAAAGGATAAAGTTTATGTGATGAAGGGTAAGGAAAGTTGATTGATTTAGGAGTTTCTGTCTGTCAGGGATTCCTCGCTTGGATCATATATGCAAGTTGACGTGTCTCCCCAGAAAGGAAAAGAGCCAAACAGAGTCCACTTAGAGTCTCCAGCTACACAGAGTCACAATAATCAAACAAGTAGTTGACTTAACCTGGATATTTCAGTGGTGGGAATGACAAATTATATATATGAATCATCCACAACGATACTTTTCATATGCAGCAAAATCCCTCATAGGTGAAACCACTAAGATGTCAAAAATAAAAAGCAGGCAGAACATCAAATCTAAAAATCCATCATTCTGTGAGGTAACATAGAGCAGCAGAAGAAAGGCACTTTCCTCTCAGCAGCACTAAAGCTGCTATACTAATTACAAGGCCACATGGCACCAGCAGGACTCTACACTGGATGGGTAAAGTAACAGCAGCAGCGAAAGAAGAAAAGATCAACAATGGCAGCAGCAGGACATGGAAAAGACAGAAAAATGCTGAAATGACAGCAAGATATCTTTTCTTCTTAACACACAGAAGCTGAGTATGCCTGATTGCATCCCCAGAATACCAGCCTAACAGTGGATAAACTGTGAACAAGAGAGGGAAGGAAAAATCTGGTATGTTAAAGGAGTGCTTATTCTTTGGATGTCCACACTGGGGGTGGGATATTTGTGAAAGATCACTAGAGATGCTGTAGGAACAGATATTTCACCTCCTGTTCATCTACCGTTACTTCTGTTTTCCCAAACTGCTGGTTCATTTTTCTGCATTTACTATATTTCCTTTGAAATTACTTTTATATGTTGAAACTGAGCCCATTCTTCTTCCAAGACCACATGGCAGAGAAGTGACACGATCATTAATGCTGAGGCATCTGTGGTCAAGAATCAAATGCATCTCACACTTCCTTACCAAGCTTAGCATTTGCATATGGTATTTTTTCTGTTATCAAATCAGATTTAGCTTTACAACTCAGAATTTCAAGCTGAGAAACACAGACCTGGATCCAGAGGAAAAGCAGTAGCAGCAAAAACTAACTACACTTTGGGATGCAGGGATTTTCTCACTCAGGTTCAGGGAGTGAGATTTGAGACTTCACTTGAACGAGGCTCTCACTATCCTGCCCTTCACAGGCTGAGGTGGGCGCCAGTTATCGACAAGTGGGTGCACAGGTTCGTTCTCACCATTCTTGGAAAGGCTACGGAGCTTTGCCATCTGCAAGGAAGAAAAATTAAAGTATCCGTGTGAAAGCACTGTGGACCTTAATGCCTAGAACAAACTCTTGAGGGGGAAAAGGAGTTTTCCTATATAATGACAAGTGCAGAATGACAATGACAGTCTCTACCAATACTGGCAGTTAGTAAAGGTTGTTGCAGCTCAGCAGCTAGCACTGTTTCTGTGTACCTTTACACTCTTCATCCAGAAGTTATCATTTTGTTCTGTAAGGCAGAGAAATGTATGCCAACTAAGTTCAATCATTAATTCAGCACTTGGCTGTTGTTCTCCAAGTTAACTTAAATTCAGTGTTGTTTTGTTAATTGTTACCCTTCCATCTGGATGCAAAATACATCTGTGCTGAAAACAGCCAAATCAGTAATAAAGATATACCTTGACTTGTACTGCTGAAGCAGAAAACAGTATTAATAATCAAACTTTTTAGCTCAAGAACTAAAAATGTCACCTCATCCAGGCTGGCTCTTTTTTTTTCCTGTGTAAAAGCACATTTGAGCTATATGAATACAATTAGTGTGTTAACTTGTATTAACATTCAGGTTTGCAGGTTCTAGGAAGCCTGATCATCCTCACTGGCAGCTTTTAGGAAGTCAAGATTTGGACCAGCAATTTCTTAAACTGGGAAACCAGCAAAATGTTAGTCCCATTTGCCACTTAATGGTGAAACGCACAGAACAAACTGAGACTGCCAAGATGACTGAATTTTGTGGTTTGGGACCACTTCTGCCTTAGCAGATTTTCAGGATCCCAAGAACACTCCT
>NW_008680794.1:17380-28451 GCF_000695815.1 Acanthisitta chloris
GGAAGAGAGTCTGATTCTCATGGTCAGTTTTACAGTCTGTTCTGACAGTCCATTCCGTGGGCAGCTAAAGCCTTCCCTACCAAAAAGTGCATGGTAGCACAGGGCTTGCAAATCATCACACTGACATACTGAGACACTGCTGAGAACTGGTAAGGGAGTAGCAGAAGTAGCTGGAGTATACCTGGTCTGGGCTGACTTCGATTGGCTCCCTCAAGAGAATCCAAGTGATGCACTCCTCACAGGGGGGTGTAGTGAATGAGCCGTGGTAGGTCCAGTAGTCCCGAGATTTGGGGAAAAGAATCGAAGGATCAAAGTGCTGAAAAGGAGCCTCTCTACCCTTAGAGAAACAAAAAGATACTTTTTTTTTATACGCTGCAGTAACTCTAGGGATATGCATCTTAAAAGACATCAGTATCTATGTTATTATAAAGAAAGTAGTTAAATACCAAGATTCATGAAAAAGAAAATCTCCTTTTCTTCCTGTCAAGCATTTTCTCTGCAATTAATAATAAATGACATTTTGATTATATTAATAAATTGAATGAAATTACAAACTGAATTGTGTGGGACCAAAGCAAATTCATTTTTACATTTTTCAGTTGTGCAATTATCAAAAGTTCATTTTATATTTGTTCTTCTTGTTGCACTTCAAATGTTCTGCAGCTCATATGCAGTCAGATCAGACTTGATGTAAGACATACAATGACATTCATGTCTTGATGTCCTCAAGCTATGGGATCACTTTATTGCTTATGTTCATGATGTTTAGCACTTCCAAAAGCTTTGACATGGTTCTGCATCCCAGGAGAGTAAAGACAGAATGCATAAGACATGATGTGCTTGTTCCAAAATAGATTAACTTCGCTTCTTCAGAAGATAATTCAATCCTATTTTAGCAGTATCCCAAAACCTAGCAATGAATGTGACAAACTCAGAGAAAAACAAGAGCTCCTTCATGAAAGAGCAAGATGGAAACTGGGAAAGAAGGCCAGAGGAGATAGAGTGTTACTACTTACTTTTACGTCACTTGGGATGAAAGTTAAAAGCTGTGGCACTACAGGCACTGTTACCCTTTTTATCTAATGGAACAGTGATCAGGTGTTTATCCCAGGTTTGTTATAGTCTTCTCTATCTGAGTGAAAAGGAATTTAAATCTGCATCCCTCTTCTTCCAGAACTGTGCTCTAATTACACTGTCATGGTGACACTCTCAATCTTTTTGTTGGCACTATTACACTCAATGTAAAAAATTAAAATATCTCCTGGAAGAGTACTGGATCCTGAATGTCTTACAAGTAAAGATTGCTATCACCAGACAAGGGAGGACAACAGATAATGTTTCCTGATAAATTTTCCACTCAATAGGATTGTATCCCCACAGGACTGTGACGCCATGTTCCCTCTGGGAAACAAGAATTAACCAAGGAAATTCAGTTAAGTTCTCAACTGGTACTTAGGATGCAGTTCTGGAAAATGAAGTCTATTATTCCTATTTCCTTCTCCTATCATGGAGAATCTTCTCTAGATTGGAACAGAGTATTACCCCACAAAGTGCAATGGGAGAAGTTGAAATAAATTCCATGCATCCTTGCACAAATTAAGAGTAGAAAGAATAATATGAAGACTCCAAGTATAACTGCTTGAAAAAAATTATTGTGTAAGTTCAGTATGAGTTTGCAAATTACTTCACAAAATTGTGCTTTTTCAGTAAATACAGTACAGTGTCCAAGAATCCCATGTGTAATGCATCAGAGCAATTGAAACTGCATGTGTGATAAAAACACCAGTGACACCATCCATTAATCTTTCAGAAAAATAGGTAATCTTGGTAAAATGTATGTGATGGCAGGAAAGAAAATAAAAGATAAGATACAATATGTGGTTGTTTGCATATGCATCTGTCTTTCTCTGCTTTTCTTGAACTGTTGCATCTTCCAGAACCACTACAGAGAATATCTGTATGTAGGAAATCAGATTTATTTTTTTTTTGCTGTTAGAAGCTATAAAATCTCCAGCTAGTCAGTATCAGAAAGAATGTAGTGGAGTGGATATCACTGCCATCTTGTCATCACTGTATGACATAGAGTTTCATAGGATGATTGATCAACTTTTTATTTACTGTGGCAAAGCTCTTCTGCGGGTAAATGGGCAAAAATTGATATGAGGATTATGAGAGAAAATCAAATCTGTGTCAAGACAGATACCATTGACACAGCATGGAGAGCTACAAGTAGGGTGAAAAAATTGACCTTCAGTTCTTTCAACAGAAAGAACTGAATTGCATTTGAAGACTAACAAAAATTTGAAAAAATAAAATTAATATGACTCTTAGTAAGGAGACAATGGTTTTCAGGCTCAGACCTGCATATCAATGGCAGTATACACATACATAAATTAAATGCAAGAGATTCTGCAAGAAAATGCTTACAAATCCATAGAATTCAGCCCTGGTGATCAGGTAGTAAATTCAAGGTCAAATAAAAGAGGGACTATTAGCATTATAAGACTCAAAAAATTTACCATGAAATAACATTGTTAAAGTATACCTAGAGATTAGCTTTACGTTAAATAACAGTGCTAAATAACAATAGATGCACTATCACAATTCTCTGCAAAGGACTCCCTTCTGCAGCTGTATCTATGCAATAGGTATGGACTGTGGCCCTTAGACCACTAATTAAACTGAAAAACAGTTTAGAATATGTTTACAATGCTATTTGTGCTAGTATCATGTGAAGAGAGAACCTAGGACTGATGTACAAACTGCACCATGTAACCTGTTTTATAAATAAATTCAGTTCCATCTTAAAACTAATAATGTTTTTAATCTCCCTTACACTGACTGGGAGCTTGCTCCATCATTCATACTAGTTCTTCTCATTTTAGGCTAATTACATTTCTGCCTCCCTTGTATGCATGTTTTCACCTCTGCTGTCCTCAAATTCAAAAAGCTTTTCATTTCCTCTTGATATTTGCACACTAGTGTATTTTTACAGAACAGTCCCAACAAGACTATAAAGTGCATATGTGAGCAGTGATTAAAAAATCCTCTACAACAAGAATACCTACAGAAGTGAAGAGTTACATGTTTAATTAAGTAAAAGAAAGTATCCTGCTCCACGGTCCAATGTATCACCTCTGGTGCTACTGTTAGGTATCAAAATGATGCCAAAAAAAATGAATCTGAACTTCTGATTTCTGCTTCTGCTGCTTTTCAGCTACACAAAGTTGCATCACAAAAACTGTTTTTATACCTTGGTCTTAATGTTATCAATTTCTTCAAGAATTCTCTTCATCTCTGGTTTGGGAGTATTTCCAACCTGTAACGCAAAGCACAAGTACAGTATCTTTTTCATCATGTTCCACAGCATTTGAAAGAAATGCAGCACATCCCATCTGTCACACCAAGCAGCAGCAGTGTCAGAGCATCTGGTACAGACTGACACAAAATTATGTGTGTTAAAAGAACATCCAAAATAGCAGACTCCAGTAACTGGCTCTGCAATTCAAATGTGTTGAAGGCTACAAGGCATCACTGACTGACAAATGAACTGCACACTCAGACAGTATCATCTACACCATCCAGGGCATAGCTTTTGGCTCCTGCTTTGAAAGCAACCCACAACCACTGTGAGACATATGCACACTCAGCAGTGCTGATGGTCTGAAGAGCTGGAGTTCCTGCAGGCACTTCAAATGTTCTGCAGCTCATATGCAGTCAGATCAGACTTGATGTAAGACATACAATGACATTCATGTCTTGATGTCCTCAAGCTATGGGATCACTTTATTGCTTATGTTCATGATGTTTAGCACTTCCAAAAGCTTTGACATGGTTCTGCATCCCAGGAGAGTAAAGACAGAATGCATAAGACATGATGTGCTTGTTCCAAAATAGATTAACTTCGCTTCTTCAGAAGATAATTCAATCCTATTTTAGCAGTATCCCAAAACCTAGCAATGAATGTGACAAACTCAGAGAAAAACAAGAGCTCCTTCATGAAAGAGCAAGATGGAAACTGGGAAAGAAGGCCAGAGGAGATAGAGTGTTACTACTTACTTTTCTAGACCTTTTAGCTGACCTTAGCATGATTAATAGGAACATAGTGGTATGCTTTGTAAGTTGTGTTTTACAAGATAAAGCTTTAGCCTAAAATAGACCAAAAGATATGACAAAGGAAGAATAGCTGAAGGATGTAATCATAGGGGAGAATCTGGACAGGTGCTGACCTTCAGTTTAAACTAACCACAAGAGAAAAGGTCAAGCTGACTCACTGTATAACAGAATTAAAATGATATTGGATCTATTCTATCTAGGGACACTGTGGCAAAATTAATTACATCCACTTGCTATTGCTTGGACAAATGCCACTTACTAGTGATAAAACGATAAAAGAAGACCTACTCTCTGATGGTGTGTTCAAGCTGAAGTGCCCACCTGCAGGTAAAAGGACAGTCACATAGCTGAAGTTTGCATAATTATCACTATTAGGCTGTGTGCCTGTTAGTGCTTCTCAGTGTCCTAGATTGCATACAGATTTGATACTAGGATTTCTTTCTTTCTATCAAGTTTATAAAAAAATAAAATGGAAAATACCAGTACAATATTATTTTGTTACAAAGCTGCTAAATTTCAAGGAAAATTTTTTTTACCAGTTTTTGTTACAAAGCTGCTAAATTTCAAGGTTAGAATGTAGAGAACTTCTTTTACCATCAGTTCTTTTTGGAGTAGATTCGTTGAAATCCTTTTGATTCCCAGCTTATGTGGGAATCAACAAGAGATAAGAGAAGGGAAACTGTCAATATAACCTTGTTGACAGGCAGAACAATACCTGCCAGCAGATTTTTTTTACCAGTTTTTGTTACAAAGCTGCTAAATTTCAAGGTTAGAATGTAGAGAACTTCTTTTACCATCAGTTCTTTTTGGAGTAGATTCGTTGAAATCCTTTTGATTCCCAGCTTATGTGGGAATCAACAAGAGATAAGAGAAGGGAAACTGTCAATATAACCTTGTTGACAGGCAGAACAATACCTGCCAGCAGACAAAAGGCAAAAGGAAATACTCATCCTATGCAGACTGTCCTCCTCACTCAGTGAGACGCACAGCAAAGAGCTGCTCAGCTATCAGGGATAAAGTTAGCAAGTGTCTCAGGCTTGAAGTTGTGTGTCTCTTGTTCAATACCACCCATGCCACTGGTGTCATGAATGGTGTCAGAAGTCAGCTCTGAACGGCTTAGTGCATGGAATCTGGAGGGCCCAAGGACATGTGTGACTTCAGTCTGTACATTGCTTTGAATGCTTTCCTGAAGAATGATACAGTGCAGGAGAAAGACAATGGGAACTTTTCTCCTGGCATTAGAGAAAAATGAAAAATAGAGAAAATTATAAAGACTGAACATTTGCCACTTACTTTCAGAAAAATGCCCACAACAGCCACACCGTCAGGTTGTTTCAAAGCTCCAGCAAAATTACCATGTTTTGGATTCCAGTGTACCATATGTAGCTAAAAGTCAATGAGACCTCAGTTATAAATGCAAGAAATTGCCAACAGCATGATCTTAAAAGCTTTTAAATTAAGAAAAGTTTCCAGTACACAGTAAATAAAGGAATCAACATGAAAAAGAGAACCATATGTAAGTATTTCCTGCTGCTGTTCCCATGCTTCTGTATGCTCACACTCTTTATAAAGCACTGCTTGGCACTTAATTGAAGCATAAGAGAAAGTTAAGTTTACCACAATAATCAGACAATGCAACTATAAATAGTTTAACCCAAGCACATGACATGCACACATGCAGTGCATAAAACACCTACTGACATGCTCTTCATCTCCAGTACATTTTTAGATCTTCAGGTTATGCAGACAGCTCAAGGACTGGCACTGGGTTGTATGTGGTGCATACATTAGTGTTTTCTATCTCTTACTTCTCTCAGGACATTGTACTGGAAAGGAGTGGAGATTTTAATCTGACATTTCTTTCTCCTATCTACTTTCAACAATGCTGTATTTTCAGGATATATTTCAAATTTTTGCACCTCCTCCCAGAAAATCTCTGTCTCCCGCATGTAGCTACAAAAGCTGTGACCAGCAGTGTGCAATCTCAGATTAAATAGCATCTGGAAGACAGCACATTTAAAGTTTATTTAAAATAACAACAAAATAATTTGCCTTGAATATAAATTAATGCATTGTTCTCTGTTTCTTTCCTCTTGAGGGTAAGGATTTCATTGTTAAGGCTAAAGGTGGAGCAGCCATATATGTTTGGCTGAAATGTAGCAAAATTTTATATATTCCAGACTTTCTTCTCCTGTCAATAAATATCTGAGTATTGCTAACAAAGGCAACATAAAAAGTCTGTACTTCAACCAAGAAATAGTCTGAGGAAGCAGAATTTGTCTGCTTAGTTGGCCACAGAAGATAGAACACTAACACAATTTGGTTATGGTTAAGGAATGGGAAAAAAAATCCCAAACTGTCACCCACAGTCATTGTTGCAGTGTTTGTGCACACTGACCCTGAAAACATCTGCCTCACTTTTGTCTTGTGAGAGGTGGGCAAAGCACCTGTAAGCTCTGTACCTTGAGGGCATGGGTGGAAGGCAGAAAAACACTACTGCAGGATTTTTATGGGCATAGGTGTGTATATTTTGGGCCTATTCTCAAATATGATGGAGGAAGGAGGTAGCATTTGCTAATAATTCACTAACATCAATAGGTAATTCACTGATATTTATGACCTGAAAACATCTTCAGCACCTAAAGCAGACATTCATTTTAGCAAATTGGAACAACAATCCTTACATTTTAAAAAAAACCCTGAAACATCTATTTTCCATGGTTTCTGAAAATAAACCCAGTGATTTTAAAGCAGAAGTATTCAGAAACTAAAACATACTGTGAATTGGTTTTAAGGTGGATCTAATTTTGAATGTCAGTTTATCAAATGTGCTTTTAGCAAGTATTTCTATTCATTAAAAATGCTTTCTGTAACTAACTTGGTAAATCAAGCTGTACCAGAAATGGCTATAAGCCAAAAAACATCAGCAGAAAACTGAACCTCCTATTTAGAAATGACAGATAGCTTTATTACAAATATTTTTAAAACATTCTAAATACCAGCATAAACTGTTGCTTGAAGAAGAGAAATCCATGTTAGTGTATACTTGCAAAGGTACATTTGTTGGCAGATGCAACCTATCCCATGCATGCTAACAAATATTCACGAGATTCACAGAGAGAGAAAAATCCATAAACATTTGGAAAAGGGAGAGTGGTTAACCTGTTCAGGTGCAAAATCAGTCAAATTCCAGTTAGCACTGAATACTACTATTAAAAATCAGTCCTACCTCTGCTGCATATTTCACTCCATCTATAACGTGCTCTGAGCCGTGGTCATCAGAGGAACCCCAATGCAAGTGCAGCTGCCGCAGCCTGTAGGCTCCGGTGAGCGGCCCCCCTCGCAACACTGCAATGGCAACCTGCATCAACACTAGCCAACAAAACCTCACACACAGTCACTGAACACCAGAGCACCTCCTGTTAACACAGCTGATTGCAGCAGGGGTCACAGCACTCACCAGTTTACATGACTGGGGCTGAATTCTGTTATCACTCATGAGTTCAGTTTGATGTGAAATACGTGGAAGCAGCTGTGAGTCAAGAACAGAATTACACCCCAGCCACCCAACAAGCCCATTTTCTCTTGGAAAGTGGGCACACTATAGTTCCTGGTGTGATGAGAGAAGGAAGGTGTTCACAGATGATTCTTGTCAAAAAATGGTCTGTTGTAAAATTATTTGGGTTAGAGCTGTTAAATTAACCCAAAGGTGCTTTGAAGAGTACCTCTAGTCCATGACTGTCAAACCTTTTACAGTTCAGACAGCTAAAGAATGGTTACAGCATAATTTGTTTCCTCTAAAAAAATTTAAATAATTTAAAAAGCATCTATTTCTTGAAAATGAGGGAAGACAATAAAGTTTAGGTCAAATGAGTTAGATAAGTGTTCTTGAGGCACCAACAAAACAAATTAAGAAACTGTTACTCCTTCTGTTCTTAGCTAAATAATACTGACCAGGTATCAGTCTGACAGTCAACATCAACTCTGACTTTCAAAACATCACACCTGCTCTTTCAGCCTGGAGATTCTCTTGAGCAGGGCCTGCTCACTGGATAAGCTCTTGAATGTATTTTTCATTCATTGCCTAAGGCTGGAATGAGTCGTGTTTCCTTACACAGAAAGCTGATAATGTAGTTCACAACTGCAGTGCCAGAAGACTTTGTTTAAATAGCATTCAAGTTTGAACTTCTACCAATAGCTTTGAAGTTCAAAGTTAACATTGAAATAATAAAACCTCTTTTGTCCAATGGTCTCAAATGAATTTTTTATATCATATGTGTTGGAATACATACACAGAGCAAGAGGTTTAACTTTGCAGTTTCTCTTTTTAGTTGGTAGGTGTCACAACTATTGTGGGTGCAGGGAAAAAAGCACTGCTGAGTTTTAGGCATGCAGTTCCTCTAATTTTTTTTATTTGTTCATTCATAAATAAATTATCATAACTCAATACAGTATTGAGTAAGCCTCCTGTGGAATCCTTCAATGGAAAATATTTATTATTAGTATTATTGTTTTTCTTATTTCACTTTTGAATATAGGACAAATAAGGCATAGACTCTAAGGCCCAACTCCTCACAAGTATTTGCTTGCCATTTCACACTGGAATCAATGGGAGACAGGGACTTTGAGGAGTTGAATTTATGCGATCTACCTTCACTTACAAGCTAAGTCAGTGTCAGAGTTGGAGACTCATTTAGAAGCCATTTCTTACAGGTGGCACTTTCCAGCCCTCCAATCCTGTGAAGCACTAGAATACAGCACTTCATAAAGTATACAGATCTCTCTAGCAGGAAAACAAATCTTTTTAACATTCAAAAGTTTCCATGTGATTTAAAAAAAGCTGCATTTCTTTTTTTTAAGTTAAAATGGGATCTGTGACTACTACTTATCGTGATCTGTTGCCACTGCCTAAACCAACAAATGAAGGTAATAAAATGTCTATACAATTCATTCTCATGTGGTTTTTCAGAGCTGTCACTGTGTTTGATTCCAAACAGACAGAGCCTATGAAACAAAATTACTATTCAGCAGCCTGCAGAATGTAAGGGCAGCCAGGAGTGAAAGTACACACTGGATGCCCAGATGAACAACAGGGATGATGGGGAGGGGAGAAGCAAGAAGGGAATGAAGGGAAGATAATTTAGAGGAAGGGCTGCACCAAGGGATGCACTTTGCTTGGCCAAATTGGGGTCTTTCTCCAACACAGATCCCTGGGCAGACATATTCTTGAGCAGCCTATGTCTAAACATTTCAGCCTTTAGAATGGTGCAAAGACGGAGCAGAACCAACGCTTGAAAATATTCATTATCAATTTACTTCCCATACTTTCAGTCATGGTATTGGTTTTATGCAATGCTTGTGGAAGAGCATTCTGGCTTATAAAAGGGACTTGTTGCAAGGGCATGTAGTGTTAGGACAAGGGGGAATGACTTCAAGCTGAAAGACAGTATGTGTACATTGGATATTAGGCAGGAATTCTAACTGTGAGGGTGGTGAGGCACTAGAACAGGTTGCCTGGACAAGTTGTGGATGTCCCTTCCCTGGAAGTGTTCAAGGCCAGGTAAGATGGGGCTTTGTGCAACCTGGTCTAGTGGGAGATGGTGGTGGGCAATAACTGGAACTAGATGACCTTTAGGGTTGCTTCCAACCCAGATTTCTGTGATTCTATGATAACATAAGTGCAATTCATGATTTGTTGATGTCACTGTGTAGAAGCTGTGGTAATGAATACTAAATAGATAAATAAATACTAAAGAACCACACTTAGAGCCAGTCCTGGTCCTAAATAGTTTAGATTCTGTCTGAGAGACATGGAACAATAACAATTAGCTGTAATGGTAAATAAACAAATCCAAGGAAACAATGGGTTCATCGAGATCAACAAGGGTGATAGTAGTGATCTTTCAATGTACTACGGTTATATTTCATTACTTATATAGTTTACTAAGAAATAAATCCTAATACAAATGTCATCAAAGGAGGTGCAGAAGCATTCAAAAGAATGTAACTGTTTCCTATTAATTAGATTGCTTTCCTTGTTGATAAAGGACCAATCAATATTGCAGGCTCTTGAGATGCCTTTGCATTTTATGATATTGTGAATTTATTATTCATTTTGACAGTTGTTGCCTGTCTGCTTCCAGAGCTACACAGAATTTGAGCATTTAAACTTAGAAATATGGGACTGCTCACTCTGAATTAAATAACAAAGCCATTTCATAGCTTTCCAGAAACTATTAAATGCTTTTTCCATAAATGCTTTTCCATAGCCTTTTCAGACTGTAGAGCACCTGACAAATTCCCACACAGTAGAAATCAAAATCACAGTCAGTGAAAATGCATATAAAAGCGTTTTGTTTACAAAGTGCTTTGGAATGCACACTAAACCCCTCTGGGCAACAGCCTTACGCAAAACCTGAGGATGTGGTGTCTTTGTTGAAGGAGGTGATGTAGGGAGAAGTCCACCTTCCACCTGAGTCTGAGTCTGTATTTCTGGGGTGGCCCTGAAGCTACAGCCTCCTTGTTCCGCCTACAGGTCCACTAGAATAAACTCCAAGAGCACATTTTTAACATTCCCAAGTGACTTTTCTCTGCTGGCCTGTGCACGCGGGATACTACAGGATGCTTTTTTGATGCCTGACACTTTGCAAACCCCCAAAATCCAAACCAGAAACCAACCTGATCGATCAAAAGTGTCGTCAAAGACGACGCGGCAGGTGCGCCCGTTGTTCAGGATGGTTTTTGCTGCCCCGGGATCATAACTGGCATGCCAAGGGGCAAGAGAGGAGTCATGCTGCACGTCCTTGCTGTTGATCTCGATGGGCGACTGCTTGTCTCCCTTGGCCAGGGGGTAGTTTTCGTGCCAGCGCTCGGGTCCTGGGGGACAAAGGCAAGGAAAGGCGGTCGGGGCTCAGCCGTGCTCGGCCGCTGCCCGCCCGGTGTCCCCGGGCCCCGC
>NW_008680795.1:0-8752 GCF_000695815.1 Acanthisitta chloris
GGGATGGGGATGGGGATGGAGATGCCCCGCGGTGGGTGCCCCCCCGCCCGCTGTGCTCCCTCAACAGGAGCTGCTGGTTCAGCCGCAGCGATGCCCCCGTGCTCCCGTGCTTGGTTGGGAGTTGTTTAGTCCTATAGGGAGAAAAAACACTCAGTGTAACCAGCATCCCAGACACAGCATGGGTGGCATCTCCCTAGCTCCAGGGGCAGGCACCATCCAAGGCTGGATCTAGCAGTGCTGCGTTAATGGTTGGACTTGTTGATCTTAGAGGTCTTTTCCAAGCTTAATCATTCACTTTCCCATCACCTTTGCAGGTGTCTGCTCTTCTCCCACCCCGTGGCTGTGGACATGGTGGTCCTGAGGACTGGGCTCTGCCCTGGTCTCACTGAAGAGATGATCCAGCTTCTCAGGGCCAACAGCATCAGGACAGGTAATGGGGTGGCAGTGGGGGCTTGGGCTAAGAAACATCATCCTGTGTGCATTTGGTGTGCCTGCATCATCCCACAGCCTGGAAGGGTGGTGGGGGTGGAATATTCCTCCATGTCCTCCTTGCTGGGTGTCTTCTGGGTCCCCCTGAGTGGATATGATGAGTCAGGATTTCTCCATAGGAGCAGGAGAGTGTTAGGACAGGGTAGGGATCTCTGCAGAGGCTCTTTGAGAGTTGATGAATTATGGCTTTTCAAAGGTATTTTGGGAGGGTTTGTGCATTTTTCTCCTCTGAATAAAAAGTCCAAGCTCCTGGCACATTGTATTCTGGGCACCTCCTGCCTTTAGAGGGGAAGGAAAAAGATGGTGCTGGGCAGCTCTTGAGCAAAACAGGGAGAATTTAAACAGCTTCTCTCCCTTCTCTGTTTTGCAAGATTCAATATGTTTTGGAATGAGTGGTGGGGCCATCTCAGAGGAAAAACTCCAACAACCTATCTTGTGGGGTATTCTGTTCATCCACTCACAGGGTAGGCAGAGGACACAGACACTTTGCCTGTGGGTGCAGGTTTTGTTGTCTTCTGGTGTTCATGGTCTGACCAGGTTTGGCTTCCAACCTTTTGTCCCTCATGTTATTTGCAGTGGTGGACTTTGTGTCATCAGACCTGGAGAACATTGCCCAGAAGTGTTCCCTGTCTTACAAGGTAAAAGGGACTCCTGAGTCCTGGTACACTAACTGGGGAGCTCAGAGCTGTTCAGCTAATGGACAAGGATGGGCTTGTCTGTAAGGGCCTTCTCCAGCAGATGTTGTTGGCCCTGGACTTCCTCAGTCCTGTTTCCAGGCATCTCTCTGCCCCCTCAGGCACTAGTTGCAGTGAGACGTGTGCTCCTGGCCCAGTTCTCTGCCTTCCCTGTCAATGGAGCAGACCTCTATGAGGAGCTCAAGAGCTCCACAGCCATCCTGCCCACGGGGAGCCCAAGGTGGGTACATTGCCTGGTGAGCCAACAGGTCTGCCCAGGGCTGGGCTTGCTGCACAGGGCCATGGTTGACCAGCAGAGGCTTTCAGTTTCAGTGTGGTGATGCCCCAAACAGGCTTGGTGGTCTCCAAACCATCCCCAGGCACTTGTCTGCATTTGGGAATGGGAATCTAGGGACAAATGTCTGGGAACTGCTGCTTCCTGATGTCCCTGACATTCTAGCTGAAAGGGTGTTGGTAATCCTACCTTGTGATCAACCTGTAGCCTGGACCAGCTGCTGGACTCTGGGCTGTACACGGGGGAAGTGACAGAGCTCATGGGAGCACCAGGCAGTGGGAAGACACAGGTGAGTGGATGGAGGAGAGGGGAGAGGACAGGTAGAAGATGATGCCATCAGGCATGTGAAGCAGAGGGACCTGGGGGAATTGGCTGACACCCAGTTCCTGTCCCTCCAGGTGTGCCTGGGCATTGCAGCCAGTGTGTCTCTTGGCCTCAAGCAGCACGTTCTGTTTCTTGACTCCACGGGGGGTTTCACTGCCTCCCGTCTCTACCAGATGCTCCGAGCCCAGACAGAGGATGAGGAAGAGCAAGTAAGTTCAACTGGAATTGATCCCTCTGCTCACTCTTAAACTGTCTTTGCTCTTTCTTGCCTGCAGACAACCCCCAAAGAGTTTGTCCAGCTTTGCTTTTGTCCCCAGGGATTGGTCTTTCTTGCCTGCAGACAACCCCCAAAGACAGTTTGTCCAGCTTTGCTTTTGTCCCCGGGGCTGTTTTGAGTCCAAACTGTTCCTCCCATGGCCTAGTGAGTGACTTGCTCAGGACAGACACTGCACTGTGTTGTTTTGCTTGGGAGAAGGGAGGACTTGCTGTAGTTGCTCACACTTTCACTCCCTGAACTCAATCCATGCTGCTTCTTCCATCACTGCAATAGGGACAACAGTGTTCATGAGGTGGAGGCAAATGTGGAAGAATAAGGGTCCTTGGCTCCATGGCATGGTGTGAATGCAAAGACCTTCTGGCAACTGGGGCAGGAGGGATATGACAAGTCCTGGAGGGGGTGAGGCTGTTGGTGATACCACTTTGTGCTTCAGGTGGAGGCTCTGCAGCGGATCCAGGTGGTCCGTGTGTTCGACATCTATGAAATGCTGAGAGCCCTGCAGGAGCTGAGGGATCGCCTCTCCCAGCAGGTAGGAGTAAGGGTCTGGGCCCCTCTCCCTTCCCCAGAGCTGCAGGGAGGGCAGCAAGGCTTGTGTGCCTGATGAGTGACACCAGATCACCTCATCCTGGGGGCATGTGAGCCTCTGTGCAGCTCACAGCCTCCAAAACTGTACTCCACATTGCACATGGTGCTTCCTTTCAGGTTGTGAGCTCCATGGGACCTCTCAAGATCGTGGTGATTGACTCAGTCTCAGCTGTGATTTACCCACTGCTGGGTGGCAAACAGTCAGAGGGTGAGCTGCATCAGTAGGGTGTGCCATGAGGCTGCGGAGCTCTCTGCTCATCCTGAAGAGCATCTTCCTCCCATGTGTGCTGTGCCTGGAGCTGGGACAGGATGCATGTGGATGTGACTGCTCCCAGCTTTTCCTTTGGGACTGAATAAAAAGGGAGTCTGTTTGCAGTGTTACCAGCAAATGTTCAAGCTGGCTGTGGCCATGCACACTCATGTCAGTGGTCTGAAACTCAGACAGAGGACAGGGGAGGCACTGAACTGTTTGTCCATATATTAAAACCTCTGCTTGCAGTATCACAGATACAGTATAGAGGCTGGCACAGTTTGCAGAGCTCCCCTGAGGATCTTTCTGCTAGAAAGGACCATAAATCAGGAGCAAGAATGGCAAGGAGATCCCTCATCTTTCAGAGGGTCTTGCATACCTGGGTGGCAACCAGTGCTATCACAGGAGGTCCTCTTGCAACCACAAGTGTAGGAAATGAAGCTGTGTGCTGGAGAGATGGATCCTGTACTGCTGGTGCTTTTGTAGGGGTTTTGTGGCCTTGGGGTTTCTGAGATAGGAAAGGAAGGGGATTGGTCCAGTGAAGATGTTCATGAACACAAGTCCTGGCAGTAAATCTAGTGCTCATGCAAATCTAGATGTTACCTGCCTCAAGATGCTCGTTGAGGGTTGATCCTCAAACACCCAAATGCTTTGTCCTCCTCCAGGTTTGGCCATCATGATGCAGCTAGCCAGGGAGCTGAAGTCTCTGGCCAGAGAGTTCAGCCTTGCTGTTGTGGTGAGTGTTGCTGTGCTGTGTCCTTCATTTGCTAGTGTGTGCTGTGGTGAGGAGCCATGGAGAGGCTTTGGAGGCCCTGGGAGAGGGGACCCCACTGCCAGCTAAGCAGGAGTAAGAAGTCTGTACCCCACTGTGTGCTGCTTCCTGATGTAGCTCTGCACCTCTGCAGCCTAGAGATGTCTTGTTCAGCAAGTGTGGAGCAAGACCAGGGCTGGTTTGCTGCCTCCTGCTATTGCTCTCCTCAGCCAACAAGGCATTCACAGCATTGAGCAAGGCAGAGTTAAGTACAAGGAGATTGAAAGGTTGTTTGTATTTATTTTTGATATAACACCCTTCATTTAAGGGGCTGGGCAGCTTTCTGGTTAACATCTTGGTTACTTTGAAGGAACAGCAGGGCATTGCATCATCCTGAGGGTGCTGAGGACTGGAAGTTGCCCTGCTCCAGTCTTTCCCAGCTCTTGGCCAAGCAATTGCTTTTGTCAATACACCCAGACAGGTTATTGGGACCACAGTTAATGTCTGAACTGGGAAGCCACAACAGAAAATGGTCTGCTGAGCCTGGCACTGGGAGGCATCAAGATAGTCTTGCCCTTTGCTATTGTAAAGTGACAAGGACAGGGTGTCTGGAAGGACACTTGGAACCTCCAAGTTAAACTTTGTGGGTACCTTCAGCACCAGGAGTGATGCAGCTTGCAGATACAAGTGAGCTCCTATCTGTCTGGGACAGTTGCCTGAGCTGTATTTAGAGGGAATGGCATGGGTGTACCAAGGAGGAGGGCTCAAGATGGAGAAGGAAAAATCTTGATAGATATAGCAGACTGGCCATGGTCTCCTGGTAATCTCTAGTGCTTCATTACACTGAGTGGTACTGCTTTCCCCAGGAACTGATAAGCCTGTTTGTACTGCAGGTGACTAACCAGGTGACAAGGGACAGCAGCACTGGTGCCCTGAAACCAGCCCTGGGCCGGTCCTGGAGTTTTGTGCCCAGCACCAGGGTGCTGCTGGAGAGCAAAGAAACTACCTTGGAGAAAGCCACCACAGAGCGTGTTGCCTCCTTGGCAAAGTCACCCCGGCAGGTGAGACTCCCTGGACAGGTCCCTCTGGGAAGAAAGGAGCAGCTGTGTGACTTGGCCTGGCTTTGGAGCAGAGGGAGGCTCCTGCTGGGGATCAGGCAGGATCCAGCCTCACTGGGTGAGCCGTGGCAATGGGAGAGGAGCACATGAAGCCTGGCTGAATGCTGTGGGAGGAAGGAGCATCTGTTCCCAGCAGCCTGAGCTTGTGTGTTAGGCACCTTACATGAGTGGCACCACTTCCAATCCAGGTCACCATGTTCCTTGTGCTTGTCTTGCTCTCCTGATGGCGTGTGGGCAGTGAGAGTCCTGTGGAAATGGCTCTGACACCTGCAGAGGTGACTTTGGCTTGAACCCTGTCTGTGTACAGGCAGCACTGCCTGGGCCTCCCAGCTCTGAGCCTGATCCAAACAAGTTTGGGTGCAGTAGTATGCTGGGCAGCAAAATGTATCCTGGATGTGCTAAATAATGATGTCTGGGGACGTTTCAGAGCAAGATGTTCTTTTCTTGCTAAATTGCATTGTCTATTTGTATCTGCATTCAGCAGACCCAGTTAAAATGGGGGCACAAGCAGAAAGAAATCCTCAGGGGGGTGTAATTGGGGATTTTGGGCTCTGGGACAGGTGATGGAGTGATGTAGACACCAAACAGTGTGAAGTTAAACTCATCTCTGTTTCTCCTTGCAGCCTACAGGGATACAGGTGGAGCTGAACATTGAAAATAGTGTTATGCCAGAGCCAAGCCCGGTGACATCCACACAAGGGCCCTGATATGATCGAAGAGCAACTGTCAAGGTCCAGGAAAGCTGCTCAAAAGCAGAAAAGCACACTGAAGGTGTTATCAGTTGACTGAGAATCCTGCATCCCTAGGAAGGGCAAGCATGAAGAAGCTCTTGTTCTTCTGCACTGGGTAGAAACTGAGCATGGGGTTTTCTGGGGATCTCTGTGCTCAGCAGATGTGGGCTGGGCTGTGTTGGCAGCATGAAGCCAGGTCCTGTTCTCTGCTGCAGGCTTATCCCCACAGAGCCAGTCCTGTCCTCAGGTATTGGCAGGAACCAGCTGGCTTGTTCCTGCACAAATCTGTGACTACCTGTGGTGGTTTTGTTCCCCCCATGACTCACTGCCCTCTGGTCTTGGAGCTTTCATGGTCCTTGGGCAGCCCACAGTGCTGTTGGTTCAGGAATAAAGGAAAGCTGTTGCACACTGCTGTGGTTGTTGAGAGCTGGAATTCAATTAATGGCATTTGCTGGGAACTTAATTAAAACTCTTGAGGTTCAGTCCCCAGCAGGACTGGGGTGGGACAGGTTGCTGATGAGCAGGGACAAGGCTTGATCTGACCTTCCCAGAGTAACACCAGGCCTTGTGGGGAGCTGCTGGTGTTTGGGGGCACTGCTGTGCTGCATAAAGAACTGCTGATAACTGAGAGAGGTTCTGGTGTGGATCAGCTGGAGCAGATGAATCCTGGCTGACACTAGCTGATCCTGCCTGATGCTCAGGGACCTATTCAATTGCACGTGGTGATGTTTAAAATAATCTCTCCTTGCTCCAGTGCTTTCCAGCTGCTCTCTGCCTGCTCTGGACAACCTCCTGGGTGCCTGTGTGGTGCTGGGGAGGAGATAGGAGGTTGGAATGAAGCGTGGTGTTTCCTCTCGATCCCTGATGTCTCAGACTTCCTCATCTACTAACAAACCTCAGTAGGTGAGCTCAACCATGGTTTGCACTTTAAGGCTGCTAGTGTAGAATTTGGGGGCTGGGATTAATCAGGACATGCTCATTATACTAATAACACAGCAGCACAGCTCCTGGAGCCTCCCGAGGCTGTGCTGGGCAAAGAGGAGTCTGATTTGGCCAGAATTGAGGTGCTAATTTCTCCAGAGTAGACATTACCAACATACAACCCTGTATTCCTCAGTGAGTAGCTGCTGTGGGGAAAGGGCAACTGAAAGGAGTATGGGAATGCACATTTTGGTTTCTCAAGAGGCAGTGCCAGGTCTCAGCATGGAGTTTTGTTTTATCCATTTGTCAGAGCCATGTTTCCTGTGAAAACAAGCTCTTGGTGTTCCCAGGGCTGTGATTTAGGGGGCAGGTCCCACCTCCTCCATCGTGGCCACCCAGCCCTGTGCACGTGGCCATGGGAAAGGCCTTGCTCCCAGCAGGTCCTGCTGAGCAGGGGAATGTGCCAAAGCAACGTGAGCTGAGCCATTAAACAGTTTTCTGTAAAAATAATGTATTTAAGGTTGTGTATTTGTTTGCATTTCTGAGATGCCCACACTTGGGAGGGGAGGTTTGGCTCCAGGGATTGCAGCCTGGCTGGCTGGAGTGAGGAGGAAGATGGTTTTCCTGTCTGCTGGAGATCTGTGCTGATGTGGCTGGTTCGTACAAGCAGGAAATTAGCTTGTTGCGTCTCTTGGAGCTGCAAATAAAGAGCTGGTACAGACAAATTTCAACCAAAATAGTGTGCTACTGTTTTATCTCTCTGCCTGAGGTTCTTGGGGGGTGAGTGTGGAGCAGGGGTGAGCCAAATAAAAACCTCTTTGGTTATATTTAAACCAAGAGGGCATTCTGGATATTTCCTTCCCCTAACCAGCATGAGGATGAGAAGGGGAACCATCCACTTTGAATCCTCACAAGGCTCAGCATGAGTCCAGCCATGTGCCCACTGTGCATTTCCCCATGACCCTGAGAAATGACAGAACTCCACTCTTGCCCTCAGTCACCAGGCAGTCATGGGATGGTGATTCAACAGAGACATTGCCAGTCTGTCAGGAAAGGTGATGATCTCAAGTATGTGATCCTCCAAATCTTCACATCCCAGTTCTCAGGCATACTTGTGGGCAGGGGTGATTTTCTCTCCTTGGCAAATTGCAGGTGGGTGTTTCATGCCCTCTTGGGAAACAGCTGGATAAGTCAGGGAGGAGAGTGTGATAGTTTTGTGTGGCAGCTCCTCCTCTCCCAGGTTTGCTGCTGAGGTGTGTGAGGCGATGGTGATACCCTGAGTTTCTGGCTGTGTTGCTGCAGGGAAGCTGTCGCTGTGGGTGCTGATTATTGCTCAGTGTGGGGAAAGCTTTGGGAATCTTTTACCTGATCTGGAAAAACTTGACTTCTTACTCAAGCTCATTTGCCCTAAATTTGCATAGTAAAATTAGGCTGAAAAGACTTTCTGACCTAAATACCCTAATTCAGCTTTTTTCTTTCATGCTCAGGTACTTCTGCAGCCCTGTAAGGCAGAACTTGGGATGTCCCCAGTCCCTGTCCCTTGCCCAAAATAGCTGGAAAACCCCAGAAAGGCTTGGAACAGGGCAATGAAACCCATCCCAGGGCAGACAGGGCACCTTTTTCTCCAAGCAGCAGGGATGCCTTTTGGCACTAAGGGCTTAATTGCCCTTGATACGTATAAAACACACATAGTGTGTTTATATGTTATGTGCATATATGTGTCTATGTATGTATGCAGGGAGGTGTGTACCTAGAATCATGGAATGGTTTGGGTTAGAAGTGGCATTAAAGACCATGTAGTTCCACCCCCTGCCATGGGCAGGGACACCTTCCACTGGACCAGATTGCTCCAAGCCTCATCCAACTCTTCCAGGAACACTTCTTTGGGGAACCTGTGCCAGTGCCACACCACCCTCACTGTGAAGAAACTGACATAGTTAAAACCCTGGAAACACTAAAATACAATTTGCCAAAGCCCTTTGAGATTCTCAGACATATCCATCTGTGTGTATATCCCTATATAGGAACACCTGCAGGGATACTATGCTTCCTGAGCAGTACAGCTAATCCTTGTGCACACAGCAGAGAGTCCCCCGAAGCACAGGGGACCCCCAAGATCCTCATCCCTCCCAGCTGCTGGGAGCAAGTCCCAACCCTGTGGTTCTGGGAGCTGCTGCTCCCCACAGGAGCTCCTGGCAGCACCCTCAGTGCTCCACACCCCCAAACCCTACAACTTCCTCAGTGCCCCAAACCCTGCACCCCCCAAAGCCTCACAACCCCCAAACCCTGCAGCCCCCTCAGTGCTCCCAAACCCTGCACCCCTCCAAAGCCTCACAC
>NW_008680796.1:0-14271 GCF_000695815.1 Acanthisitta chloris
ATATGAGATGAATTTGAGTTTTTTGCCATCTGCACTTGAATCATAAAGTACAATTGTTTTATTCATCCCTAACCTTTGATTAAATCTCACTGAGATGAAGGTTTGAGCTTTTTTGCCCCTTCAGGGATTGCTACTGTAAAAATACTTAGCAATATAAGGGTGGTGAGACATTGGAACAGGTTGCCCAGGGGCATGGTGGCTGCCCTGAACCTGGAAGGGTTCAAAATTTGAGTTTTTTGCCATCTGCACTTGAATCATAAAGTACAATTGTTTTATTCATCCCTAACCTTTGATTAAATCTCACTGAGATGAAGGTTTGAGCTTTTTTGCCCCTTCAGGGATTGCTACTGTAAAAATACTTAGCAATATAAGGGTGGTGAGACATTGGAACAGGTTGCCCAGGGGCATGGTGGCTGCCCTGAACCTGGAAGTGTTCAAGGCCAGGCCAGATGAACACTTGGCAGGGGAGGTTGGGACTAAATGATCTGTATGGTCCATTCCTAACTCTAAATTCTATGATTCTATGATTCTATGAATTGACAGGCTAAGAAAATTGGGGCTTTTCAGCCTGAAGAAGAGAAAGTTGGGTGGAGACCTCATAGCAACTTTCCAGTACCTAAAGGAGGACTACGAGGAAGCTGGAGAGTGACTGATCATTGGGAGCTGTAATGATAGGACAAGGAGTAATGGGTTCAGACTGAAAGAGGGAAAATTACGCTAGCTATACGGAAGAAATTCTTTACTGTGAAGGCACTGAAGCACAGGTTGCCTAGAGAAGTTGTGGACATGTCATCCCTGGAACTGTTCAAAGCCACACTGGATGGGGTTTTGAACAACATGGTCTTGTGAAAGGCATCACTGCCCATGGCAGGGGGTTGGAAATAGATGGTCTTTAAGGTCCCTTCCATATGATTCTATAATTTTGCTTTACATTCAAACTTATAATCTGACTTTTAGGTTTGGAAATACTTAGGAAATGACAATAGTGTCTCCCAAATTAAAAGAAAAAAAAATCAAAATTGATAGGAAAACAAATTGCAGTTACTGTATTCTAAATGTAAAATCAGGGATATGTGTAATCCCAATGTGAAATAAGACATGGTAAGAGGGAGGACTGGAATGGATCAACACAGCAGGAGGTCCCATCCCTATTGGCACAGGCACAGCAGCAATGTAGAAAGCCATTGGCCTCCTCATTATGTTCATCTGCTCTCCAGTGGTTCCATTTCTCAAACTTAGTGCAGTGCTGCAAACACATTTCCTTATTACAGTTCAGGTTTTCAGAGGCTTAGAAGTTGCTTTGTGAAAATGAGCAGAACTTGAGACAGAGTAGCAAAGTGAAGATGTTTGTCAGATGGAACACATTTTCTTTCTCCTCTTTTTTCATCAAAAGCTCCATGCTTGAAGTTGTTTAGAGGAGTGCTACCTACACCCAACTAATTGGCAGTAATACCTCATTGTAAACAAGACCAAGAGGTATCTTGGAGGACAGGCTTTGTCATAACTTTAATGTTTCAGACAATTTTTTTTCTCACATCCCGTTAGCAGTTTGAGGTTTTTTATACTTGCTGTAACTTACTAATATTGATACTCAGGACTTATATTTTTTTGTTTCATTTCAGGTTTTCAAACACCTTAAGAGCACTCAACTTCAAAGAATTTAACTCTATCCCAGCCAACACCAGCACACTTGGTTAAATAAACCTTGGGTTATAATTCCTATTTAATAGCTACATGTGAAGAAAATTATTTATTAGCAAAAACATAGAAAAGGCCACATACCACAAATTTTGTACCCAGAAATACCATGTTTTACTCTGTCTCCCAGTGCCACAGGCAGAGAGCTTATTTTCAATCCTGAATTTTCAGTGTTAGTGATTGCCTTTTTTCTTCTACAGCTCTCTCTTCAAGACTCTCTTGACACTCAGCCATAATAACAGTTTTTTAAAAAATAAGAGAAAGCCTGGAAGTCACCACTAGCAGTCAACCATTAAAATTGATTTTTATTTCCTCTCGTCAGTCAGGGAACCAGTAAGCTATCTATGAAGCTGGAACCAGGAGCTTTCTTATACTCTATTTGTACAACCTACATGCACTTCAGTGAGAGCCTAGTGACAGAAATAGGTTTGTAGAAGCCTATAAGACTTATATAAATAAAATAAACACCAGGGCAAAGAATGAGTATATAGATCATTATGAAGCTTTTAGAAAGAGAAGTAAGAGGGAATTTTATTTTGTAGCACTTGAAATTTAGTTGAGAAGTGAAAAAATACACTGGGGAAAAAATCTACTTTTTCCAAAGAATGCTGTTTTTTCACTTTATAACTCTACCCATTTAAATTTATGAGACCTGTTGGACAGTACTGCTATTTATTTTGCTACAAGGGGCTCCCGCACTCTAACGGGCAGAATTGTAATGAGTTCACAGATGGAAATGGCACTTGGATGCGATAGGGGAGAGGTAGACAATGTAATACAAATGTCTGAAAATGTGGTTCATATCATGGAAAAGCCTTAAACTGATTCTATCAACTCAGGAAATGCAAAGCCTATAAAGACTCTGTCTGGATGAAAGACTTGAATTGTCTCACCTACCAGTGGTCATTTTGGGACTGTGTCCTAAACAAGGAATACAGCTTCACACACTACTGCTATACATCCTCAGGGAGTTCATGTGAAGATCTCCACAAGCTCCACAAGTAATAATACTCACTTCATTTTCAATGGCACTCTTGTGTGATATAATTTCCACTTAACTCTGTTCTATGTGTTGTACAGCTACTTAAATTTTCAAAACTGAAAAGTCAGAAAGCCTGAGTTTTTCTGCAAGTGTCTGGAGGGAGGAAAGAGAGGCAATTGTAAAATTGCCATTTTCAGAAAGAGATAAAAAGGTTAAAGAAAGAAATGCATATAAGCATGTTGATTGATTAATCTCCTGCTAACACTGCACATCTCATATAGCTGATTTGGTCAAGATCTGCTTTGCTTAGAACAGCTGTCCAGAAGACACATTATCAGGCAGCCCACAATCAAGACAAAGGGGGAGTAAACTGCTGCTGTTAGCACAGGGTATCATGTATGAAGATGCTGATTATTAGGCCACTTGCAGAAGTGAGCCTACATTTAAAAAAAAAATATCAAAATTGATAGGAAAAAGAATTTCAGTTGCAGTATGATATGCCTGAGGGATGCCTCCAATGGCCCATCCATCAATCAGTGCCCTAAGACTTCTGGTCTTTGCAATTGTCTCCATTATCAACTTTTGTTCAGGGTTGGCATGTCTTTGAGTATAATGTATTAATATAATGTCTCTTGTCCTTTTTTTATGCTGACTAGCCATTAATCAGATATTCTGACAATTATTCTTACATTCTTCCAGTCATTAGATTAATTTTAAAAACGTACAGCATGCCATCAGGATTACCTTTTTTGTCATTTGGTTGGAACATTATCATTATCTGTCGGCAAAACAAAATAAAAGTAAAAAGGAGGTAATAAACATTTTTCCTTGTATCTTTAATTTCAAATTCATATGACTGATATACGTAAGGCACCAAAGATTTTCTCCCCTCCCACTGAGTCTATTTATGGAAAGCAGGCATGTTCTCTCTTCCTATGAAAAGCTGTAACTAAGTGACAGCGGTTAATTAGAGTAGATTTTGAGGAGCTCCTAACACTTTATTGTGAGATTGGCTGTGAGTGACAGCACTTCAGTTTCTAATGTGACAGACATCTAAAGCTAGATCCACAGTGATTTTAGCTTAGCAGTTTTAGTTTATATGCAAGTACACTTTTTGAATTCCTAGTTATTTATACTGCCGGTAGGTACTGGTTCACTCAAGCTGGATTTTAAAGGCAGCAACCAGTTCACATAGACAGGATTTACCATTCAGATTCTTACAAGGTACTTCAGCATATGTCATGTTAATATTTTTTAGGGTTTCGTTGAATGCCTAAACAATTACTTGGACTTTTCCTGAAGACCTTTCGGGAAAGCCAGTGGAGTGAACTTACAAGAAAACTTGATGCTTTCTCTCTTCTACTTTCTGAATATAACTTGGTTGTTGAACTAGGAGAGAACTCAAACTGAAAACATTGAACTTCCATTATTGCTTCTGTTATCAAGTCTGAGCATGAACCTCAATGTTCCTGAAGGAATAAGCATACTTGCCTTCTTGAAACTGCCACATACCTTCTACTGAGTTAAGCTTTCCCCAGATTAACTCAGGAAGGGATACCCAGAAACACATCTATAGCAGGAAGGAAACAAAGAGTGCATAACTATACAGAAAAGTTGAGAGCAATCATCAGCTTCTGCGTGAAAGGAAAAATCCATTAAGGAAACCAGTAGATTTTTGTAAAGCAAGTCCAATTTGAGGATTTGTGAAATCATATAACGGAAGTGCTACCTTGAAGAGACAAGGGAAGAGCAGTTGTACTGTTTAATGACATTCAGGGAATCACAGTTTCTCCAGTTACACAGGTTCAAGGCAAGATACCTTGAATACTGTGTTCAGTTTTCAGCCCCTCACCACAAGAAAGACATTGAGGTGCTGGAGTGTGTCCAGAGAAGGACAAGGACACTGGTGAAGGGTCTGGAGCACTAGTCTGATGAGGAGCATCTAAGGGAGCTGAGGCTAAAACCATATCACTCTCTACAACTACATGAAAGAAGATTACAGAGAGGTGGAGGATCAGTCTCTTCTCCCAGGTAACAAGTGATAGTATGAAAGGATATGGCCTCAAGCTGTGCCAGGGGAGGTTTAGACCGGTGATTAGGAAAAAGTTCTTCATGAAAAGGGTTGTCAAGCACTGGAACAGGCTGTCCAGGGAAGTGGGTGATCCACTCTGGAAGTATTTAAAAGATATGTGGATGTGCCACTTAGGGACACAATTTAGTGTTGGACTTGGAATTGCAGGATTTAGTCGGACTTGATGATCTTAAAGGTCTTTTCCAATGTAAATGATATGAGATAAATGGCACATGTATAATGCTTGGTGCACTTCCATTTGCCCATGCACTGATGAAATTACGTAACCACTGTAACACTAGCAAAAATCCATGTTTTTCTTATTCAGACACTAAGTCTCAAGTACTGAGGCATTTTTGCCAGCTATATTTTAACTGTAGAGCTGATGGGTACATCCACACTGGATTTCTAGTCCAGAGTAGAAATTCATTTTTGGAGCAAAACTCCACACCCATTTGCCAGATTTTGATGTACACTGTGGTACATGTGCAGTGGAATCCTTCAGAATGAAGGAACTCAACAAGAGTGAGAGGCAGGAGCACAGCTGATGAACAGGGCCACATCAGAGCTAGTCAGAAGCACATAGACAGTGTTGATGCCACATTCTTGGTACCTGTTCATGCTACAAATCTATTCAACTAATTGTGCTGCTCTGCTAACTGACACACAGAGAGTCTGTAGCAGCCAGCCTGAGCAGAGACATATGATAGCAGAACATAATCAGCACTGCTTGCAAAAACAGTCAGTTGGTTCCTAGGGATCAATAAAAATTCCTGTCTGCAGATGTGAACAGAAAGCTGGTTTAACCCAGGTCAAAAACTCCCAAACTCCTGAAGATACAAAAGTCTTACAGGCAGCTGAAATATCTTAAATTACAGCAGCAGAATGGCAGTCCTATTTATAGAGTCCACACCTCAAGAGAGCAACAGATGGTATTCATATTCCAGTATACAACCCCTACACATTTGGAAGGAAAATACTGAACAAAGTTCTCAGTAACACCTGCAGTGCTTGCCAGTCTAAGACAGCGTGCTCCTGATGGCACTGCACACCTGCATTATGACAGCTGACAACGTCAGTCAAACAGCTTGCCTTGAAGCAGAAGAGTTTTGAGTAGAGGTTGAGGAAGACAAACTGGCAGAAATGATTACTGGATGAAGACAGTGAAGGCTGCACACTGACAATGCAGCTCTGGCACTGAGCATCAACTCTGGCAAGGAGCTCTGTTGCTCACAAGTTCTACGTATGGAACAGCTTGCTTCTAACCCTTGGTTTTCTGCTATTCAGCATGAACCAGTTTACTTTGCAAATTATTTGAGAAGCTGAAGTATGCCCAAATTTAGTCCTGTATGAATGCAGTATGGTTATGGCTGATTTGAAACATTTGCCTCTGACAGTGAAGCAAAAATTCAACTTCTAAAGTTAAATTCAAATAATCAAAGGACAAGGTAATTGCCCTCTTTGGTGTCCTTAGGTACCTTAATACGATACTGAAGTTCCATATATCTTGCAGAAAACTGACAAGCTTTTAAATAGTTCAGAAAACAATCTAAAGGAACCCTCAGGAAACACCAGAGGGGGGAAAGCCCTTTGTTCCCACTTGTGCATGCATACCCAGACTGCAAGCTGGGCTCCTAGTGTTTAAACACCTGATTGCACAGATAGAAGCTAGTTTACTGGAACATATTTCTATGAGCAATTTGAGAGGAAGTGATCTACTCTTTAAGGACAGGAAATGGCACATATATGTCTGCCCTTAAAGTGTTTACAGGTACAGTAACTTGGAAGATTAACTGGTTTACGCTGCATGTTTTTTTGCAGATGCTGTAGCTGTTACTATGAATACAACATCAAGTAGCCCCTCTGGGTACATTAGGATGCCAAACCACCAGAGAAACTCAGAGGGATGTACAGGGGTGGGAAAAACCTGCAGGGCATGGTGTAAAAAGAAAACTTTGCTGCAAAATTAATGAAGAGATACATTAAAATATATCAGTATGCAGTCCAAGTAATAGCTCACATATACTGAAAATGATCTCTAAACCAAGGGCAAAATAAATACACTTTGTCTCAAAAGGAAGAACAGCATATAGAAAACATTATGTTATTCCTTCTCTCTCCTCCCATCTTAATGAATTTTAGGTAATTGTGAAGTCTACAAAATCTACAAACAAATCCCTACACAGCACACTGGTCTTTGAAGCCACATGTATATTCTGCTATTTAAAACATTTTCCTGGGATCCTGAGCTGAATAATATTACGTAAAAGGAAACAAAATTCTGGTCTTCCACATCGTGCAAGAAGACTAAAAAAAAAATGAACAAACCCCCCAGGAATTATAGAAAAAGAGATAATCTGTCTTTTGTTAAAAGCATAATTCTTTTGAAAGGCATGCTATAGGGATTTCTTTTCTGAGGGTCTTTCTCATATATAAGTCCTCAGTAGGGGCTCCACGGTATCAAAGGCAGCTGAGTGCAGTATAGGCTGAAGATACCCTGTCCCCAGCATTCCCACAGGGCTAGCAGTGTCCTGCTCATCATTCTCACTCTAGGTAGGTCAACTTCTGAGATTTCAGGAGCCCTTACAGTGCTCCCCAGTCTCCCTGCACATGACATCTGGAACTAGGCTTAGCTTCTAGATCTTGTTTCAGTCAGCTGTGAAGCACCTACTGTGAAGCACATTTCACACTCCAACTGCCTTAGTACAGCCAGTATAGAGGAGAAAACAAAGTAGCCTGCCTTTGCCTTGTCATCTGACTCGTTCAAAAAATTTACAGCTCTTACAGTTTAGCACAATCCAAAGACATCCACTTGATCCAGCGAGCCAACAGTGTCTCCCTGTGCTCCAGCTTTTGAACAAGTTTTTCCTCTTCAGCCTTCTGGCTGAAACTCAGCCAGCTCTTCAAAGCAGAGGACACTGAAACCCTCAGTAAGAGCATGAGTAGTAAGGTAACTACCTGAAACAAGGAAAGAGAAAAGTGCAGCAAGTAGCACAATCCAAAGACATCCACTTGATCCAGCGAGCCAACAGTGTCTCCCTGTGCTCCAGCTTTTGAACAAGTTTTTCCTCTTCAGCCTTCTGGCTGAAACTCAGCCAGCTCTTCAAAGCAGAGGACACTGAAACCCTCAGTAAGAGCATGAGTAGTAAGGTAACTACCTGAAACAAGGAAAGAGAAAAGTGCAGCAAGACTGATATCCCAGGACTGGGATGACGGCAAGATAAGCATAGAGAAGAGGGGGAAGGGTCTTACACGAGACAGGTCAGCAACTGAAAAGGCTTACAGGACAACCTGATTGCTTTCTCCTCAAATTCCATAATCAAAGAAGGCTAGCTGGCTCATGTTACGTTTCTAAATGGGGACAGAATACTCCTGTACACGGTTAAAAAAAGGCCTCAATATTATTGATCATCATCTCTTTATACTTACTCTTCAATTTCATCTCACTGGTGAGGATTTATGAGCAAGGTTTGATTTTTTTCTTTCAGGTTTTCCTACTGCTAAGGAAAAAGTATGTTGTGTGCTTCACAATATATAGCATTGCATTTCCTACTATCTTATGTACTGCTTTCTCCAGGTACTTCTTTTTTCTTCCTGGTTGTTTTACGAAGTATTTAATTTACTTTTTTTTATCTGGCTCAAACAGTGAAACCTCAGTGACCAATGAAATAGTCAAAGTAATAACAATAATTAAGAGCAGGTTTCAACTGTGTTGTTGTCAGGGGAGAATTTGCTAGAAGATTTTCCCCTGATGCAGAAAACTGTTGCACCTATAATTTTGTGGAACAGGGAGTGGTTATGTAGCACAAATACTATTTGCTTCTGAAGCATGTATTTTAGAAATGGCTTTGACATTCTGGTTTCTGATCATAAACAATGTGTGTTTTAATACTCTTTCTTAATAGCTACATAACATACGTGAAGAAAATATTTTTCTCTTCAATTTAATCTTATTTACATTTTAAACAGAGATTTCTCCTTCTGGAGAAAACTATGGCATACATTCAGACCAGGAGTCCTTGTTACAGAGATTGGGCCACTGTACACTATTTTTATTCCCCTAACCATTTCTGAAATAGACTCATGAAAAACACAGGAACTTATTTTAATGACTTTTTGTACTGTTATAATATGAATTATAATATGATATTGCACCTCATCACATTATTTTTAACAGTATTAAAAAGATGTCTTTGTGAAACAAATGCATTTTCTTTGGAAACAGTTGAGATGAAGAATCTTTTATTTGAAAGAATGCCGAAGTAGCTCTACTACAGCAGCAAGAGCACTTACTGACAGTAACTAGAAGCTTAGATTTGAAATGTCTTCTATACACCATCCTGTTTTCCCCTTAGGAGAAGAATTAAAAGTAGTTCTGGGAAGAGCATGAGGGGAAAAAAAAGATTTTATGCAAAGTTCTGTGCTAGTATTGCACAACACAGTATTTTAGAACTTTGTCACACAGGGCAAATGCAATCTGTTACCACTGATAACTCTTAAGGGTGGAAAGACTCGGAAAAGTATTTTGCTTTTGGTTCTAGTGATATAGAGCAGACTGCAGTGTATTTTAGTTATACGTGAATTTCAGGCCAATGAGATTCACCTTGTCACTCTTAGGTGTTGAAGTCCAGTACATAGTCACAAAGCTGGTAGAGTGGTAACAGCAAGGCTGTGGTAATTCCTTCTGATGCTGAAGAAATTGCAGTAAAATTAACTTTTCAGTTCAATCAATCCTTATCTCACATGCTTAGATGCTGCTAAGATGACAAGGACTGACTGCCAATAATTTGACTGAAACTATCAATAGTAGTTAGAAGCAAATGACAACTGCCTCAGCTATTCAAGATACAACTGCATTTGTCACAAAAAAGCTAAAATTTTCTGTTTTCCAATAACTAACATAGCCACCACAAATGCATAGAGGTCACTGCAACACCAACGCAGAAGGGGGAAAACTGTAAGATACTCCATTTTGAAAATGTGGGAACATGGCACCCTGACTCAAGTGTGTGTATATCTGGGGACTGCAAATATTGTTCTCTTTTCATAAAAGTACTGATGACCAGTTTGATAAAACCAATAGATTTTTTAACACTTTCTAGTAAAATATCAGCCCTTGCTTTCCACAAGAGATATTTTGGCTATTCATTTTTTCACTAATCTTACAGCAAATTGCATGTATTGGTTACAATTCTTCACCATTTGCTCCACTTAACATAAAAAAAAAAAAAGCTTAATAATTTCAGTTGTTCTCTCTCTTTAAGTCAGCTCGTACACAAATTAAAAGTAAAAGTTTGTAACAATCATGCATTTGAACCAGATTTTGCAATAATTATTTTGCTGGAAAAAAATAGGAGCACTAAACAATGTGACAATTACGGTGTGCTCCAATCCACCTGAACCTGTCGGATGAAGAGTATAGCTTCACTGAAGGTCATGAATTACTTTGGAGAGGCTCTGCAGGGCAAAGCACTTAGTACCACAAACTTGCTGATGATCAAGGCGGTTACTCTGGATCCACCTAGTCTAGACCCTTGGATTAGAAGGTGCATTCATGGAGATTATCTTCAGGTTTGCTTTAAGAAGCTGCTACAAATGCTAGCATACATGAACCCTGCAAATGTCTGTTTCTGTTACAAGTGGCACAGTGCAGAGGGACATAGCTTGAATTTGCTCCCTAATGACCTTACGTTTCCTAAGTAAACCACCATAATTACTTGTGGTTAAAGCATGGACAGTCATCTTCGGATCTGTCTCTCTAGTTGTACTTTAGCCATCCTGCCACTATCCCCAAAGGACACAGATATAATAAACAGTCTTTTGGTCTAAATAACTCTTCACCAAGCTGAGCAATTGTATCTGCCACCAAGCATAGCCATTATGTCTTATAGTAACATCATTATATGTTCTGAATTATCCCATTATGTGCCCCTGAGAGTGTGATTCCTAATCCATAAAATGCTATGTAAGCCATAGCACATATACCTGTGCTTCACACCCTGCAGCAAATGGATTTATTTATAGCATACAGCTTCTTCACATCAATAGAACTTTAAAAGGTAATGCAACATGTACAATGATAAAAGATAGCGGTTAGAAAAAAATTAACATTAGAGCATTAACAGAAAGTAATGGTAATATTTTATTAATTTTAGGGGGTTTTATTACATGCTGAGAATTCTTTAGAAGAGTTCCATTAGCACTAATGTCTTCATAATCACCTAAGAAAATGTTTTCTTTCAAATAATAATAAACCAGAATGTTATGGAATTAAATTTATTTAATTTTGCTGCATTGAGAAAGAAGGCTCACCTTTTAAACTTACAGAACAAAAGTAGATTCATAAAATCTCCTTGATAAATGTATGTAAATTGCACTATTTTCTACTGGAATATTGTAATTTACTGACCTTTCGGTCACGAATATCCAGAACAACTATTACCTTACAATAACTGCATATGAAGAGAAAGCATTCAAACACTTCAGAAAAATAAAGATAAAATTGGGCTTTTGACTATAGACTCCTAGTAGGGAATTCATAAGTTCTTGGGGCATCTTCCTGGAAGTTCTAGAGAATGACCTTTATGTTGTATAAGAAAAACAAGTGAGATAAATGCACAGTGGTTCAGTAGCATATCTGGGTTATGCTGAGACAGCAGTAAATAAGGATTTCTTCTCTTTAGCTATTTTTCTAGGATATTCCTCCTTGGTCCTGGTCTATTTACTAATTGGACATCATTCTTTCACATAACAGTAAGTACAAGCTTATTTTTCTGTTATCAACCAATTAGCCAGTTACCATTATCCATTAGCCCATATATTACTATGCATCATTTCTTTTGCTATGAAATACAGGACACAATGCAATATAGTGTGCCACAGTAAACACATAAAATTTATTAGTAGTGTGATAATATTTTTGAGACTCTTACCTTTGAGAACAATGCAAACATGCGAGAATGCAGTTATGGAGATTGGGACCAAGGAAATTATTTTCATATTTAAAGGCCTTTTTATTCAAGGTGCCCTATCTTTCATTTTGGTTTTCATGAGAACCGAGTTTTTGAACACTTTTCAGGTGCTACTTAAAAAATTTAATCATATCATTTGTTAATCCTGATGTCAGCAGTATATAAGACCAAATGTAACAGGAAATATTAGGTACTGCTTTGAATAGAGCCATATCTATCTGGATATTTTTTCCAGAAGTATATAGTTGAATATCCTAAATAAACCACAGTCTTAAGCATTCAAACAAGATATGCAGTGAAATCACATAAAAGATTTTCCTTGCACACCTGCTGTTTGGAATCAGTAACTATAGATTCTAAAACTTCACAAAATCCATATAGCACATAATTTCTGCCCTAACTATCTTCAGCACTCTTTCTGACTGTGTCACAAATAATGATGTGAGATTCCCTGTTAAATGGTGTCCAGGCTTCAGTGTAAAGGTGGATAGGAGTGATGACCATTGTGAGCCCCTTCCAAATGAATTATTCTATACTATTCCATTCTACTTCTATTTATAATCTAATGGATACATTCTTAGAATATAACCAATAAAATATGTTTTCTAAATATTCATACATATGTTGAGGCAGGGAATATAAATTTCAGATAGTTACAACAGACAGATTCCTGAAATACCAAGTACTTACCTTCCTTTTTATAATCAATTGCAAAATTTCCTGCAGATTCATAAAAGTGAGCCAATCAAAAATATTTTTGGAAGATGAGTAATGCAACCGTATTACATGGTACAATTCATTACAATTTCATAAGCCTGTCTGAATTAAACCTCTACCTCCTACTCACATTTCGTAAAGCAAATTCCAGCCTCAATTTGTACAACTGAATAGTGAATATTGCTTTCATTAATGACTTGCTTTGTTGCTTTTTCATTTACCTTTTCTATCAGTCTGTGAATGCTTATTTCTGTATCACAAAGGGGAAAACACTGTCAGTCTCACTGAACAAACATAATACTCTTATGCACTTGATCCAGCTGCACTTCTCTAATGGGACTTTTTCTTATTTTTTTAATCACATTGTTAGAGAAGCAAAGAAACAGACAAAAATATCCCATGCCAAACCACAAACCCATTTCTTACCTTTTCAACATATTCAGATAAAAGATCTTTGGTAATATTCAATTCAGATATGAATATATGCATCGGTCATCAAGAATTCCTACAGGACACAATTGATTTTGTGGTAAAAGTTGTAAAATTAAAGTTACAATTGGGATACAAGTATAAAATTCAAGTCCATCCAATAACTGCAACTATGGCATAGCTGGGTATCAGTGCTGTGGTTGCATGTACACCCAGCACCCTTTGTCAGTGAATTTCTGGGTGGTGCAAGAGTTTCCCAAGTAGTCTCTGCATAGAGGAGACAACAGACTTGAGACAAAGTCAATGACTCAGCCTTTAGCCAGCTTCATAACAAAAATTCCAACTGTTATAGGAGCTCTCCAGGTGGGAATTTCAGACAGACCTGATATTTTCCCAAGCAGGCCCTGCTGTGCTTAAATTTTCCAATGGGGACCATCTGTACGCTCTGATGCATATGCTATTTATGCATAATTTATTAATATGCATTTATTAAAAATGCATCTTCCTTGGATAAAGAACTTGGCAGGCCCATTGACTCCTCCAGGCAGTTCCTGATGCAAGACTGACCAAACTACACAGAGGCAGTTGTAAGCAGCCAGCTGAAAGCTTTTGTGCAGGTACATAAATGGTCATACAGGACAGTCTTTTATACATAATTAAGGCAGGAGACAGTTTGTGTATCATGTAATGTAAGCGCTATAAACAGATCTTCCAGATGCTAGAGTGGTCAAGCAGGACTGCAGGTCAACTGAGTTTTAGGCAATAAGTGAAATAGCAGCACAAGTTTACCTGATCCAGGTAAACACACTGCTGCAAAGATGCTTGTAATGAAGGCTCCTACAACCAAACAGAAAACAACCATCTTCTTCAAGAGACTGGTTTCCTGTCAGGAGTGTTATACTCTGCCAACATGCCATTTCTTTTTTGATAAAAAAACTTGTGCCTGTGAACATCTCTACAACAGTGTACAGTGGTTGAGAAGAGATACTGAAAAATATTTATTATTAACACCAAATACATTGCTTATGAGGGATGGTAAATGTCCTGTTGAAAGCACAAGACAAAGAGATCACAGTACCACTACTGTGCAGAAGGATTGGTAGTATTTTTGACCTGGAATTTCTCTACACTGCATTTCTCTACACAAAGCAGTTTTTACAAATCCCATGGTAAAACAAAAAATTAACAATGGCAGAAAATTAGGTTGCTAAACTTGAATCCTTGTATATACTACCACAAAAACTGTATGCCTGGCTTTTTCTCTAGTGTAAGTATTAGATGGAAATATTAGTCAGGTACATTAGGTTCTTTGACAAAATAAACAACAAAACAAAAGAATGGAAAAGCCTTCATGACTAACATTGAATAACACAACACTTTTCACCTCATATGCTAAATCAGGA
>NW_008680796.1:14292-24463 GCF_000695815.1 Acanthisitta chloris
CTAAAAGAAGGTAGGCTCTGCCTAAAGGCCAAACACTCCTACAGAATGTGTTCATTCCTTTTGGTAAGAATATTGGATGTACATGACAACAGTACATAAAGGCCAACACAATTAATGCACCTAAATTTGCATCTGCACCTGGAGCACTAAGAATGTTTCATGACCCTGGTAAATCATTCCCTCTCTAAAACTCAGGAGAAAAAAGCATCAAGAAAGGCATGCGTGCTTGAATGAGACAGTGTCACAAGGTCACCAGCTAACTCCCAATAACAAAGTTGAATTGCTCTCTGCATTTTTACATAACATTCTAAAAGTACCTAATACATGGTCATAGTAGTACTTTACACAACCATTATACTTCACAGACTCCAATAAAACAGAAAAAACCCTGCATTAATAACTTTAGCTATACAAAGGATCTCATTAAATTCAGAAAGATGTGTAACATTTATAAAATTACAGTACTGTGTATAAATAATTTTATGCCTGTATCTTGCATTTGCTTTAAAACACATGAAAGCCAAACCCGTTTAAACTAACTGGCTATCCAGTGGCTCCAATATACTATACATAAAAAGTTATTGGAAAATAACATGCTGAAATTGTTACTATGTTTTATGTGACCCTGATGTTGCAAAACCTTTGAATGAATTTACCTTAATATGCATGAAAACTCCATCTGAGGAAAGTAGACTACACAAGACTACTGAGCAAGCATATTGTGCATTGTTTGCAGAATTGGAGTTTAAAGCTAGTGCATACTGAAAATATACAAAACATCCAAAACACTGGAATAATTTTGTATTAATTCAGACATGGACACCTGCACTTCAGTACATTCTACCATATCACAGAACTATCCAGGCTTCCATTTGGTATTCTTCTTCCTTTCTCACTAGACAGGTCTGCTCACATAAGAACTCCTAGTCGAATCTATGAAATAGTTACTCAAGAACGAGTCCCTGAACATTCACCAATCCAACATCTGAAGTAACGATATGTTACTACAATTAGGACAAAATATACAGCTTTTACATCTAAGTCAGTATAAAAAATTAGCCCCTTTCTAAATTAAGCAATAAAAGGTTAAATAGTTACTTCAAAAACATTTGAATTGTTTTTCTTACTTAAGTTGCACCACAGTAATGAGAAAAGACAATAATAATTCACTGTGGACAATACTTAGAAAAAGCTCAACTAAATTGTGAATGGGTTCAGTTTAATTGTGGCCTAGCTTAGAGATACAGAGTACTCTTTCAAAGAGAGAAGCTATAGATCATAGAATCATAGAATGGCTTGTGTTGGAAGAATCCTAGAGATAAAAGCTTCTAAGATTTGCTGATATAGAAACTCTAGGGAGACAAATTATCTAGGCTACAATTGCATTTTAGATTGGTCTGTTCACAGTACTATAGGATATCTTTCAGTATGGGATATATGGGATATAATTTCAATGCTAAAGTTGCATTCTTGTACACATTATAATTGTTATCTCAGGAGCTGGAAATCTGGTGAAATATTTTAAGTTTAAATACTTCAATAAGTTTAAATACTTCCAATTGGGCAGTATTTTCCTTAGGTAGCTATCAGAATAGAGGTACTCTTCACCACCCCGAGAAAGGATAAATCTGCCTCTTTACCACAAGGATCAGAAGTTTGTGTAAGTGAATTCAAGCAGAAAATTCTGAAACTGCTAGATGTATTCCAATTTATTTCTTTCCTCTTATGTACCTGATGTTCTGATTCTGGTTTTATTACATCAGAAAGAATAAGGCATCTAGCATTCATCTAGATGAGAAACAAAAGCATTAATTATTCTGGGAGAAAAGCCTTGGAACTCTTACACACTTGTAATTGTTAATATACAAAGGATATGTACATGTACATATTATTCCTCTTGTTTTTCAATAATATAAGTGAAAAAAAAATATGTTAAAATTAAGGTATATATAACTTGTCTTGAAATGGTCAATAACAATTCCCTGTTTCTTTTTAGCATGATCTATTCCGTGCATTCTTGCAGAATATTTTTTCTCTTAAATGATTCATCCGATCCATGTTTCTCTACACAGACCCTGACGGTCCTTTGGTGCTTGTCTTTGCCTTCCAGTTAGCTACTGTAAATAACAGAAAGGAATAGAGCACTTATAGCACCTCATTCAGTTTGACAAGTTCATTGAGGTTCCAATGCTTAAAACAGCATTTGTTAAAGCATTCATCTATGCTCATATTTTTGTGCAGAAATAGACAGAAATCAAGATAGCATCCAAAGCAAATAGGATGGAATCACCTATATCAAAGAAGACAATAATGTACCAGTCTTCTGTTTATCTTAATACATTTTTAGTTCTTGTTGGAAGATATAACTCATAAGACTGAGTGAGTTCAAACACTCATCCCCACTTTATATTATATGTTTGATTAACTGTCATAAATTAAGAACTTTATTCAACAGGTAACACAGCAAAAAGATGTTTTTACATAATCAAGATAAAAAACAAGGCAATCATATCAAGTTATTAAAAATTTAATTTAGGGAATCAGTTAGAAAGTTTGGAGATAATAATCCTCTTAAGAATTCTGAACTCATTTAAAAATCCTATCTGCAGTGTATTTACTTGGAATTCTACCATACCTTTAGGAAAACACCTGATGGCATTGTTTCTTTTAGAGCCATTGTCATTAAGACCTTCCTGAGTTATTCTTGGTTGCATCCACAGCAATAAATCATTTTCCCTGTTATATGTCATAACAACTGCTGTTTCTTTATTGCATTTAGTTCTGTAGATAAAAGAACCCACCAATGCCAGGCCTGATGAAAATTGCAAGATCTATTGTCTATATACATACATTTAAGAGAGAGGGACAGAGGGCAAGAGGATGAAGATGAGTAAGATTATGAAAAAGTCTGACAACAGATGGCAAGAAAAGTTTGAAAGCATACTTTTGGGACTAGGAGCAGCACATCTTGTGCTGCATTCATTTTTTCATGTGTCACTCCTTGGATCTTGATTCAATATTGTGAATTCCAAAAATTTGTAAGAAAACTTAGTAATAACAAAAAAAGTTGCTTATAACATCAAGTCATGAAATATTAGTTTGCTGGAATCCTACCTTTCTGTGCATACATGTCTACAGTCTGACCTAAAATGTCATTCACAAAAACTTGCCCTTTAAGGACACTGTTATTATTTTCTTTATCAGTCATTGATTTTTATCCCTCCATACCTGAATATACAGTATATACTCAGAGTTGGTACTAAGGCTGAATATTTTGAAAGCATCGAAATTGTTTTCCTTTTCCTTTGCTTTCCTTTGTCATTTTCCTTTATGTGTGTCCTACCTCATGTGCGTCCAGGAATGAAGTGCCTTTATTTTCCAGGCAGGGGAGACAAGTTGCCATTTAACAAACACTTCTAGTCTAAGCTGCAGCTGTAATTTATGTTAGATGATGAAAGAAAATGCAGATCTCTTGAGATTTTGCTATTTATAGCTGACTTATTGTTGCATGTTGTGTATAAAGATTAAACAGTGGATTGCAACTAATATTGAATATACACAGTAACATCATTGAAGCTCAAATTCAAGTACTGTAACACAAAATATCTTTTGTTTCTTTCCTATGTTCCCTCAGCAAACCATTATTGTGTTGGAATGATTCAAACATGGAAGTTATAGCACAGAAATGAAGAATTTAACTCTGCATATTTTCTTGATGTCTTCTAAAATTCACTGGAAAAACGCATCAAATTCCTGACTCAAATGTGCTGGTCATATCTTCAGACTGAGTACACTTCACAAACATCAAAGCCATCTTGAAATGCTTTGTTTTAACTCAACAAGACCAAGTGAAGTCAAGCTATTTCAAATCTGTACCATAGACCTACCTGTTCATGACGGCTGTATCTAAAGCTATTCTCACAAAAAAATCTCTTTTGAGTCATCTGGTGTACTACATTGTCAGAAGCAGTGCTAGGATGTACCTTAACTTCTAAATAAGGGGCCCAGTTCTTCAGGAATATCAATGCATTAATTTTTAAAAAATCTTATCTCTTATGAAAGATAACCTTTGGCTTCTTCTGCATTAAGTTTTTCAAAGAAATTATTTAAGATGCAATTATTTTCTTTAACATTGTCTTCAACCTTATAGCAAAATTAAGCTACTTTTCATATGGTAGCTTTTGGCTTTTTCTGCCAAGGCTGTGCATTGAATATCTTTCATATGAGGGCCAGTGACAAAAATCCAATAGAAAGAGATATAGGAAAGTTTGTTCAAATAAAGAATGAGGCTCCATTTCCCCTAAAGTCACAGCAATGCATCTACCTAACACTTCTATTAATTCTGTGTATCCATCAAGACCTGTTCAGACTGCTTTTCTAAGCCAATCTCTTTAAACAATGCTCTTCATTGCCAGTGTCAGTGGCTGTACCATCCTTTTTCTGAGTTAACATGTCTGGTCATTTTTAGTAACCCTACCACAATCCTGGCATACTAAAAGAGTAAGTCAGGGACTCTGCCTTCTCACTCCCCATCTTTTTACTTCTCTGCCCTTGGTCACTTCACTTTATTTACTCAGAAGCTGATTTGTGAACTAAAAGCCTACTGATCCTATTCTAAAAATTATGACACACTATTCTTGCAATCAAAGCAGTTAACAAAGGGAAGAACTGCCCCTGGAAGGAACAGCCCAAATGTCAGTGGGAAATTCTGTTCCCTACATCAGGTGATGTAATGAAATATATAGTCCATTTCTCCCACAGCAGGCCAGGTGTTATGGATGTCTTCCCCAAATTTATCTGAAAGCATATATCTGAAACCAGACAGAGGCATGGCCAGCATTTCAGTCTTCACAAGTTCCCTCTGATCTTATCCTGTTAATTACTGGACATAACTGCAGAGAGTCAAGAGGTACAGAACATCATCACAGAGAGGTGGGAAACGAGTTAATGAAGTATTACATTCTCCCGTTCCTTTTCTCTCTTTTGTCTTATTATGTCCATACCTTTCATTTCTTCTTCATTCCCACTGCCCAGCAGCCTGCTATAACCTCACTACCAAGAAATACACACAAAGTCCAAATAATAGCTTACCATTTTAACCACATATTCTTGTCTGTTGTAATAATTCTGTCCATATTTCCACGTTGAATTAATCTGAGATGAGTTAAGAAGGATGTTGTGGTTCCTTCCAACCATCTTCCTTTAGCATGAATGTCAGTTTACTGTATTCATTCACCTAGTCGTGAATTAATTCCCTTAATCTTCTGAAACATTAATGGAGTCATAAAATGATAGAATGGCCTGGATTGGAAGGCACCTAAAAGATCATCTGGTTCCAACCCTCCCTTGCTGTGGACGAAGACACCTTTCACTAGATCAGGCTGCTCAGAACTCCATCCAACCTGATCTTGAACACTTCCAGGGATGGGGCACCCAGAACTTCTCTGTGCAACCTGTTCCAGTGTCTCACCAACCTCACAGTAAAGATTTTTTCCTATTATCTAAACTAAACCTACCTTCTTTCAGTTAAAGGTCATTACCTCTTGTCTTATCACCACCTGCTCTTGCAAAAAGTCCCTCTTCAGCTCTCTTGAAGGCCCCTTACAGGTACTGGAAGGCTTCTCTAAAGTCTCCCTGGAGCCTTGTCTTCTCCAGGCTGAACAGCCTCAATACTCTCAGCCTGTCTCAATTGGAGAGGTGTTCCAGCCCACTGATCTGGTCTCTGGTCCATGTCCTTCTTATGTTGGGGGTCCCAGAGCTGAACGCAGTACTCTAGGTGGCGTCTGGCCAGAGCAGACCCTCAGGCCTGCCAGTCATGCTTATTTTGACGCAGGCTAAGATGTGGTTGGCTTTCTGGGCTGCAAGTGTACATTGTCAGGTCATCCCATCAAATAACACCTCCAAGTTCTTCTCCTCAGGGCTTCTCTCAATCCATTCTGCACAACCTTTATTTGTGCTTTGCGTTGCCCCAATCCATGTGCAGCAGCTACATGTGCACCTTCAGGTTCCTTACACATTCTCAGACCTGATCTTCTCCTACAGTGGGTGGCTCTTCATTCTCCCAGTCCCTGCATTTACCTTCTTTGACTTGGGTGGTGTGGCTGGAGCACTTGTCAGTGAAGACCGAGGCAAAAATGTCATTGAGTACCTCTTCCCCATATGAATCTTCCCCATATGCAGGGTAACCAGGTCTCCTATTTCTTTCTGAAGACAACCCACACTTTCCCTAGTCTTGCTTTTACAATCAATGTACCTACAGAATATTTCCTGGTTGCCCTTGACAATCACTGGCAAGATTTTATTCTGTCAGGGCTTTAGCTGTCCTAATCTGATCCCTGGCTCCTTAAACAATTTCTCTGTATTCCTCTTAGGACACCTGTCCTCACTTCCACCCTCTGTAGGATTTTTTTTGTGTCTGAATTTCTCCAGAAGCTCCTTTTTCATCCACACAGGACTCCTGACATCCAAGCTAGATGTGGACCATAGGTCTTCATCATTTAACAGCATCATTGTCCTGAGATAAAAGTTCTAAATAAAAGCTATTATTTTTCTACTCTGTGTGCACCTGTAAGCACATACACTGTGAGGAAGAAACTCCTTCTCATTGTTTTCCTGAAAATACTCACAGAAACCTCATGTGAACATTGTCACAAAAAAAAAAAAAAGCATTTGTCAGACTGTTGTTCCAGTACAGATTGCTTCTTTTTGCATCTGTGATAGACTTAGCAGGGTCCCACAATGCAATGTAGTATGAAATGGAATATGCAGTCTTGATGACCACCAAGAAGGCATCAGAAATGTCATTTTTGATCCCTTGTTTTTGCATCTTCTCTGCAGTTACTGAGGTGACAAATTAAAAATAACAAAAAGTTTACAGACTATAATTTTGATGTTTTTATGAAACCAGAATGTTACATTTTTAAATATCCACAATATGTATGTTAAAGGAGCTATGTATTTAAAGACAAAAGATAAAAGAGTAAAGATAAATCAGGATTTGCGTACACCATTGGTTTTTTTATGAAGTCTTCCTTTGATTTGCAAGTTGGGAATAATTTTAATTGGGCCCACCTCTTACTCATTAGAAGCAGGCCATGAAAACCACACAATCCCACTGAAGGCCAGAAAGCAGTCAGAAAATACTGGTAATAAAGGGAGATATTTTCTGTGCACAGATAATTGAAAAATGGTGTGATAGCCTTTAGTGATGAGGCTAGATGTATAACAGACCGCAGGGGAGCACTGTAGTTGCCATTTACTTGATGTAAAAGGATAACACCAGCTTCTTTGCCTCAGAAATACCAATTCAGGGAGAATAGGGAAAATAATAAAAAAGAAGGTTGTTGATTTTGGGGTTGTGGAAGGGAGGTGTTGGATTCTGGAGGTTTTCTTTTGTGTGAGAGCCAGCACATAACACTTTGAATGATCAAAAGCTTTATTTCTCTTGAAAAATAAGGTGCTACCAAAAGGAGTGACCACAGCACCATCCTGTAATGCTGTAATGTTGCAAGGCCTTGGTCTGCACTCTGTTGGCAGGGTAGTCCAGGCAAGGCTGGACGGTATGAGCAGTTGGTCATTTCCATTTGCTGTTACATGCAGTGTCTCTACTACTGGTGGATTTGAGCTCATGTGCAAAACCAGAAACCACTGTCCTGCCCTATGATGTAACAGGAAAACAGCAGAGCAATAGAAAGAAAACAGGAACCTGGATGAACATTCTGAAACACTTCGAGTTCTGGCTTAGGAGATTGCTGGGAACCCTGTGCCTAATAGTGGAGGGCTTCACTAACATTTCGTGTTTGGAATGTCCTAGTGCCCAGGGTCAGCACTGCTCATGCATCCGCTGCATTGTGCTGCATGCCCAGAGCCTGGTCTGAGCTGTGGACTAATGGTCCAGGGCAAAAGTGGAGTCTCCTCCTCTTCCAAGTCTCACATTTCCTTCTTGTCTTTTTTTCTGAGCAATACCCTCTGTACACAGAAGTAGTGCAGGCACATACTCAGCAGGTCATGGTTGTCCTTCAGCAACCTGACCAACTCCTGTTTCTGAGAGCAACAGTCTCCCTGGCAGCATGTCCCACCTGCCTGACCCCCCTCCCTCACCTCTCTCCAGCCCCTCTAGGGGCTTCTGCCAAGGCAGCATCCAATGAGAACCCTTCTGAGTGGTAGATGCAAGGCTAAGCAGCTCCAAGAAGCCACCTCCAGGACACAAGAAGGGCTCCTTTTTGGGCCCATGCCCTGTTGCTCCAGTTGCTACTTTTAAATATAGGTATTTTTCAGAACAGATGTGTATTTCAAGCCTCTTGCTCAAGGTCACACAGGAAAGGTAGGACTGAACAGATAATAAATCAGATTTCCCAGTTCTGTGCTTTAATCACAGAATGTCTTTCCTCTCCTCTAATATATCCCAAAAGTATACCTGGAAAATAGTTTAGGGACCTAGTGCTGTAAGTGAAAGAGAATCATAATTACAGCCTGTGTTTGACCTAATTCCTTGAGGCTGTTTGCTCTTCTACAAACAAATTTAACCTACAAGTTAACTCAATTTTTCCATTCAAATCCTTGCACAGGCATTTGATATTTAGTCCATGGAATGGACCTAAATCACAGAACCTGTAAACATTGTAGAAATCAGTTGGGAAGGAGGAAGCTCAAGCCGTGTGCAAAACCCATGAGGCTCCAGGCATCACAAAGGACAGTGCTTTCAGTCACAAACCTCTGGCCTCTCCTGGTGTGATTTATCTCACTAGAAGATCTCTAAAAGCTAAACACGCAAATCTGAGCTGTGGTTCACACCAAGAATGAAGATTATGGAAGGAAAGTCTACTTGATATACCTTATGCAAACCTAGTGACATGTCCAGAAAATAATGTAATGTACAAGCACTCTGCCCCTGGACAGATAGAGTATAACTTCTTTTTTTTTTTCTTGACACAAATTAGGATATACATAAAGCCCAATTAATAAGCATTTACACTAACTTCCTAGATTCCATGTGCATGAAATAATGTGTCAGCTCCTCTTCAGCACTTCCACACTATGTACCTCTACAGAAACACTTCCATCTACTCCGGGCATTCCCTGCACAGGCATACCAAGTTCAAATCTATGCAGAAGTAGTTTTTCTTTTTCAAACTTCCTGTCAGTACAGCTACTTTTCTTTTACTTTTAGTTTTCTTCATATGCTGAAGATCTTTCTACCTGCAAGGGAGGACAAATGATAACAGTATGGATAGTTAGCATTTATTTAATCTTGTTTCTGCTGTCTCATGGGCCAGCAAATAATTTACAAGCAGCAAGAACCATTATTCAAGTGGAATGCAGGTGGCTAGCACATCATTGCAGTATTTCCCAAGTTCTGTTACATAAGCACAGACCAAACCCACTCTAAATGTTTGTGAGCAAAAAAAAAGTAATACCCTGCAAGTAACAGAAGGAGAGAAGGCTACTGCTTTAAGCATTCTCATGATATCATGCTAGGCTCCAATTAGTCTCTTAGGACAATCAATTCTTTTTTATGTCTCAAAGCAAAAACTAAAAGGTATTCAGAAGCCAGAAGGAGTTGGATGCTACTTGGGTTAGTTTTTGCTGAATACAAATTAGTAACATATTACTATCTTCTTATGCTCTATTTTGTTTCCAGGGCATGTAAGACTGTTTCAAGAACAATGCTTAAAGCCCTGCCAACCTACTATGGCTGTACTGACTTGGATTACTAGCCTTTGCCATCTCTCCTTTGGAAAAGCAAAAGACATCTCCAGTGTTTGTGTCACTTAGATCAATCTCCTTTGTCATTCTGTAAGATTCTCCACTCTGTTTTCTGTGAGATACACATCAACTACACATCCCAGAACATCTTGACTGTGTGTACTATAGAGGTATAAGTATCGCTCACAATATATTTTAGAGATAGACAAAATGACATTCTTAGTCATTATTATTTGAGAGCAAATGATCTTGTCTTCTGAAAAGGATGCTTGGATAGCCAGTTACTTCTCCTCTAAGTAGTTTAATAAGCACAAGAAGTGAATTAGAAAAAAACAGAGATTTATATCATCAAATTTCAATACAGATGAATCATTTGCATAAATCTTATTTTGCATCAAATACACAGCTGGTCCCTAGAGGATGAATAGCTACAGATAAATTGCTTTCAGCACAAGAAATTCAGCAG
>NW_008680796.1:24482-37337 GCF_000695815.1 Acanthisitta chloris
AAGCTTGCAAACAAGCTGATAAAACATTCAGGAGGATGCAAAGCTGTGCATTTCAGGGTTGAGAAGCTTGCAAACATAACTATCTTTGCATTGCTCATCATCCTTCATTAGCGAGATAGTAAAATCCATAGCAATTTAAAGCAAGGCTATAACTTTAAAGAAACTCTGCTTTTAGGATGAGGGGAAACAGAACACCAAGTAGGTAAAAATTCAGTTATCAGCTTTTTCCATATCTGAAACAAAATTTCATTCAAGGCTCCAACAGTTAATTCAAAGATTAAATTTAAAAAGAGTCGGTCATAATTTACTCACTTCTAGTGGAGATGTCCAGAAGGCTTCTGTTACAACAGGGCTGAACATTATTTTCAGTCCCATTAGGTTGTTCATGAAAATAAATATAGAAATACTTTCCTAGATGCCACTCTTAAATAGACCAAGTCCTAAGTAAAACTAAATCCCAGCTCTAAGCATGAGCAAGCAGGAAGATAGATACCTAGAGTAGCAGAGAGTGGAAAGCTCATGGGAATGTAGCCTTTTCTCCAGCTGCAGCAACAGACCAACAGGATCAGTCTGCTGTCACACTGATAGGACTGATACTCACAACTACACTATAACAACACCTGAAGCCCACATTTATCTCCTGTGTGCTAGGGCACACTCCAGGACACTACAGCTAATGAAGATGTCTCTTCACAAAGTTATCATTTCATGCATATAACACAACTGGACTTATTCAGTGAAATTCTTCTAAACTATGACTGAAAATTCATAGTTCTCCAGAGATTTTTTTTTCCTATAGATTTATCAGCCAATTTGGAAAGTTGAACACCCACCAATAATTCCAGCTGTACTAGGTGCAACTCTGGAGCACACCTGGCAACCTTCTGAAAAGGAATCCAGTTTGTGTGCTCTGACACTTCCCCAGTCTCATGTAAAAAGTAAAGATGACTAGAAGATTCCTTGCAACAGTGCACCTCTTGTCTCAGCTAAAACTCTGCTGTAGAGACACTATAAGAACAAGTAAAGCATCTAGATCATTCAGTCTAGAAATCACTCAACATAATTCTAAAGAAGAGTAAAGACCATTACTGTATTGTAACAAAATTCAGTCATTACATTTCAAGGCATGTAACACAAAACAATATTTCTTAATACCTGGTACTTTTTTTCTTAGCTAAAGAATATTCTTTGCAATTCATTCAGCTGGAAGAGGAATATAACCAGCTGACAAGGCAGTTGTATAGCACTTTCAGTTAGAGATTGTCTTCTCAAATTTCTGAAAACCTGGATGGATTTCAGAAAGCTCAAGAATAGATTTCCTTTACATATTCACTGGAAGCACTATTACACACAAATGTTGCTTTGGCTACCTCTCTTAAGCAGAATGGACTTGCTCAGCTGTTTGTTACAGTAATGGTCCCTGATAGGCACAGGTGCCTTTGAAATATGTAAACCTCTGGCTAAGCAGACATAGACAAGATTAATACCAGGCTAACCAAGAAGCAATCTCATTTATATGATGCAATAGTGACTCCTCCTACCAGACTGGTGGTTCATACCTTGATATTCAGATAGATAGATAGATAGGTAGATAGAGTGAGAGAGAGAGATAATTTTTTAAAAAATAGGAAAGAATAAACATCAACAGGGTTCATTAGCCTGCAATTTAGATAAGGATGTGATTTGGAGGAGTTCCATCACAAGAATAAATGACAATAATAACAGAAATTCCCAGGCACAGCCACAGTGTTTTGACCAAAGAGAAGAAGTTAGAGAACCTCCTTCCCTCCTAACCCTCCCACACCTTGTTCCAGCTTTGCTTACTATTGGGCCATTCATAAAAAATGCTGCAAGCCTAAACAGAGATGCCTCGGTGCCTTTTCAGGAGCTGTAGGGTATTCAGCACATCCTACAGAAGCAGGCAGACTGACATATAAAAATCTCACAGGCTGCTTCCATCAAATATTAACATCAGCAAAATCTGAATTTGTAAATCATATGTTTGGAGAAAGGGATGATGAGCTATATGATTCTATAGAACCTATTGATATTATATATCTTACATATATAGAATAGGAGAATATTGTAAGAAATCATCAAAATTGTTTTTGATTTTTTGACATTCTAAGATGCTAGGAAAAATTCCACAAGTTCACACTGGTTTTCTGCCCACAACAATAATAATGATAGTAGAAAATAAATCAATTTTAATGAGTTTTATACTGGAAATAGTTGAAATTTTCCTGCCACTTTTTCTCTGGAGATACTGCTCTAGCAGTAGCTTCAGGTAGCCTTATTCTTTTTATATGTGTCTGATCCTCTTCAATGCATTTTATTGTCAGTTTCTGCCTTGATACTCTCTCTGGTTGTTAGCTACTCTATTTCTAATACTTTTTCTTGTCAAGCATCTCTTAAAATCTCTGACATTGAAAAGAAGTGAGAAATAGTAGCATTATCAAGACAACCAAGAGAAAGAACCTAAATAGAAGGTTGCTTAAAAGGCTACATTTGTTACACTTTAAATCAATTGGTTTAATTTAATCTCTCCTCTCTGTTCAGTTCACCAACACAAAAGTAATTAAAAACTCAACTCCTTTTTATAAGTAGTGAGAACACCATCACTCTAATTATTTGTCAACAGTTAGTGTGGCCAACACAAAATTAAAATGGAGGAAAATATCCAGTGTTCCACTGAGATTCAAAGGTGCATTTTGCTTTGGTTTTATGACAGTAAAATTTGTGCTTTTTTCCGAGTATAGGGTATTCTGAAGCATCCTGTTACTCCCAGAAAGCAAAGGAGGTTTGATACACATACTTTCAGAAAACCAGTCTCTATACACTTTCAAAAATCCACTCCATAGTCAAAATATATAAAAGACTATTACTTTCAACATATTAATACTACTAGTGGCCCTCAGCAACTGGCACATACAGCCTGGTAAACTTTATAAAACTTTTTTTAAGTTACTCAAACATATACAAACATATGGGATTCACTTTCTTAAAAGTAAATGAAGACAAAATTACTAGATGAACATAAAAGCTACAGCTATGTGTTTCTTCCCTATGGAAATAGCTTTCCACCCAAATAACACAATGAACTTTAAAAATGAGTGCTTGGTTCATTGTCTCACTCTGTAAAATGACTCTGATTCCACCAGAAGTCAACAGTCATGGGAATTTTGGAATTTCTTCTCATACCAAGGGACATTATTTTCAGAAACAGACAACAAATGTAAGACATAGTAATCAATCTGAAAAAATATCTCTCAAAATTATAAATTCAAGATTCTAGTAAAGCACAAGTAAATCACAGAAAAACAGTTGTAAAGTTGTTCAGTTCTGCAAACTGACTATTTTTGCCCTCTTGTTTTTATCTTCTTTTTATGTCCCCATCTAAGCAGTTATTTAGTATCCTGTAAGCAGTTATATCAAATATCAGTCCCCTTTTCTGGATTTTATTATTACTTACATTTATTTGTTAAATATCCTACTTCCAGTTGTCACCATTAGCAGCTCTGCTGAGTTTTCTATTATTAGCCTTTGCCTATTTTCCTCTTCTCTGTCACAGCCCTACCTAGTAAAGGCTTCTACCTTCCACCTCTATCCACACTTAAGTGCCTATCTTCTTCCACGATATTGTTCCCTTCACCCACCTTTCCCCTCCTTCCCCAAGCTCATATCTACTAAAAACCTCCTGCTGGGCCACTGTCACAGTGGGCCAACTGTTGGGCCACTCTCATAGTTCCAATAATCCAATTTTTTTCATTCCCTGCCTTTTTTTACCTATGGCATAAACATTGAACAGATTTCTTGCAGACACTTAAGCTGTAAGATTACTTTACTATAGATCATGATATCTTGAAAAACTAATACTTCAGTGTTTGATGAAAAACACATCATTATATAGGTTTCTGTTGACACTACTGCAATTACACTTTTACTTACTTTCGTATTTCACTGTTTCTCTCTCAAACTTATATACCTTCTGCCTATCTTCCTGTATTTCATAATATTTTTCACATTGTACTGCTCCTTGGGCAGATTGCAGCACAGAGAGACATAAGATCTAAACCCAGTTTTTCACTTCACCATTGGCGTGCCACGCAAAGTTCATCAAGTCCTCAAGCTTCATTTTACCTCAGTATTTCTCTACAGAATGAGACCAGTGTAACTAATATACCACTGGAAAATGCTGATTGAATTCCTCATCTGACATTTTCATAGTCCACTTATTTTATATCCCCTCTGCTCCCATAGATTCATTGTTTTCCTATCACATTTCTTGGCTTGGTTTTCCTTTTCTCTTAATCTTTCCTGCTTTTCCTTTCCTCAAAGAGATTGCCCATTCATCTTTTCATGCATTTTCCCTCTGGTGTAACAAGATATAAAAAATTTCTTTCATAATTACCAATGTCTGTGAAGATTCCATAGCTGAAGGTCAACTTCAGTGCAGAAATAATAATCTAACTAATAGTCTGGCTTCTTTTTCCAATACTTTCTCCTAGGTGTCTAGTTGTTAGCTTATGCACAATTTGACTAAACAAAGCTCTTAATTCCTTCCCTTCTGCCCCAAGTCAGCTGTCCTGTCCATCAATGGAACACTGTAAGACTGTAGACCCTATTAATTTCTACGCTTCCTGTCAGGCATATAATTCCAGTGTCTGGTTTTGACCCTGATAAATCCTCAACTGCAGTATATGTATAAGTCTTGCTGGGGTCTTTTTTGCATGAGATTGCTAAATCCAACTTTCTCTATATCCCTATTCAGTCAAAACAGCTGCTTAAATCTTCATCCTACTGTATTTGGTATCTTGAATCATCACTTCCTACTGGCCAAGTTAATCTTGTCCTACCATAGCCTTTAAAACCTCTTCATGTGTTGATTTGACTATGTTGCACTCATTCCCTTTCCAGGTAGCTCTTAGTCTAGGAGTTCCTTAGTGCTCAATGCCACTCTTATTTGCCACCAAATTTTAATCTTTTGCTTCTAATAGCTTTTGTGCATTCAAATTCCTTGTTCATGTGTCAGATTACCCAGTAAGTACCTTTGTTCTTCCTATCCTGTTTCTCTTTATGGACTGGAGGACCTCACCAAAATCTTTCATCACTCTACTCGCATCCTTAAGATACTATTTGGCTGTGGTATTACCAAAATATCCACACATATGGGGTAAATATGCACCTGTATGCAAATAAATACCATTGCACGAAGAGACATGGGTATGTGCATGCATGCAAACATAAATGTGTGTAGATAAGTGTATGTGTATAGACATGCATGCACATAAGAGTATATGTTCATGAACACAAATATGCATGTAGGTATGTGTGCAAAAACGCACATATATGTGTAAATATATATACATGGGGTGTATGCATAAATACCTGTGGTTTATTCCTCATCGGTGGCTTTACTAACCTTCATTACCTCGTTTATGCACATACCCAACAGTTATACTTCAAGCTACATTTTAATAACTGCAGTTGTCTAAGATTGCTTGCAAATGGCGTGTAAGTGAGTTCACTAGAAGTCAATTCAGGGACTCTTTAAGGGCTATAAGAAATAGAAAATAAAACTCAGAATAAAATGTTGGATGAATTTTGTGCATGATCAATTTAAAGTCTGAATAGAACTATTTTTTTAATTTTTTTTTTTTTATTTCAGACTGAAAGATTCAGAATTCCTTTTTGAACTATATACTAAATCCATAAAGTTGAATGGGGCTTTCCAAGCTACTGTGCTGGATAATGCAGTTACTGGATTGTCGTGACTGATTAAACTTTATAAGGAAATAATATGGCAACACAATTTACTTTTCTGGACACTTATAGTATTTCTTACACCAATATACCTAAGTGTTAACATCGCATTCCATGTTCCTGAATTAAGAAATTCTTGTTCCAAATCATAAACTGCTATTCACAGGAAAACTGAAGCCCTTTATTGTTTCTTTTCTTCCTCTCCATCATACTGGAAAACAGATTTAATTTGAGGCAATTTTGAAAACTTTTTCAAAATTAAAGTTTGGTATGTTTGTTGGTTTTCTTAAACACAATGCTAAAAATTTGTAAACGGGAGCCTTATTGTAAAAATGGTAAAACCAGAAAACCAGGTAGAAATAGGCAGTCCTGACCCCAAATTTCTTTAAAAGCTTCATGTATGAAACATAACTTTTGTAGTATGTAACATTTCTATATTATCAGAAGAAATAACTTTGTGTATTCTGATAGAAAACTCATGAAAACACTCAATGTATTCTTTTTTTTCTAGAGAAACAAGCAGAGTAAATATACTGTTTACAAGTGAGATCCATTATTTTCTACTGTAAGAGCAACAAAAATGTTAAAATCATAAAGAGAAGTCCAGGTGAGTAGGTTTCAGGTTTCATAGGGTCAAATCAGCCTTCCTCCTGAAAAGAGTTCTGCAACTGAATTCATCCATGTCTCTCTTGGGTTTCCAGAAATGTTTACGCTAAAGTCCAGCTCACACTCTTACAACTCACAGATTCTCAAATCAAAGGTAATAACTGTGCTGACAACAATTCCGCTCTTAAGGCTCATCCCAAGATTCAGAGCTCAGATTCAATTTGGCTGTATACAAAGGGCTAATTTTCCAGGCTATTCAGACTTCACATAACGACTTATAACAAAATATTTTAGAGTTCCACCATTTTTAATTCCATATCCAGCATGTTTTTTCTCACTTGATTTCCTAAAGTTTTTACTCCACCAGGCTAAAATCCTAAGTACACCCCTTCGTAAATTAACAAAATTTTCTGAATCAAAGTAACAAGAAAAGATATTTTATAGTAGATTTTCAACGCTTCTTCAATGTCTGAATTTTTTTCTTTTAATTTTAGAGGCTGCACCAAACTACTAAACATTATCCACTGCCTGTAAGGGTGTGATTCTTCCTATACACTTGAAGTAACCATTTTTATTAAGTACCTTTTTTACAACCAGGTATCTAAAGGGGAAAAATTAGTTTAACTTGAATTACTTCGCATGTTATAATATGGCATCCTTAGTACAGCAATGCAAATATAATTGATGAGATGCCATCCTCATGTATAGAAAACTCTAGTGTCTAGTAACTAACAATGAATTCACAATGATTCTTTGTGGCTTTACAGAATCTTTGCAAATCTCTCAATTTCTAAGCAGAATATTTTCTGTAATCTACTTTAAAACATTCTCAAAGCAGAAATAGGTATAGAAATATATACATGTGTTAGGATCACAGTCTCTGGGGTTTTACTTCTCCACCTGAAGGGCACTTTGTTGTATTATATATTTCAGCACAAGTCATACTTCAAAATTGCCTTTTCTTCTATGTGAAAAACACCAGGACTGAGGAAAGGCATACACTATTCAAGAGAGAGAAACAAGCCCTGGGGATTCAGCAAAAAAATTATGGCTTTAGAAGCACTACTTTTATCTTTTACGGATTCACCAGTCTTCAAAAAAATATAAAGACTTCATAAATGTCAGACTTCTGCCTTAAACCATCCTAGAGGCTGTGAAGTTGGAGCTAAACAGCAATAGACCTTATGCTTGGCTCTGGGACTTAAAGTCATAGTACTGAGGAGGCAGCTTTATTTGTGCAGATTTACTTTTTATCAACTTGGACAAAATCCAGTGCTATTTCTAAAGCCAGCTGGAAAGCAGCAAGAGGGCAGGCACCTTAGAACAACACCTGAATCCCACACAGTTGTTGTGGTCAATCAGGTCAATACATTTATGAAAGACGGGGGAGGTGAAGACTAGTTTGTGGTTTGGAGATAACTCCTCTTGAAGAGGGAGAGTATAACAGGAACCACATTTCTGGTACAGCTCTTCAACAGTCATTTATATTAAACACAAAAATGATCCTGCCCATATGGTTCCAAATATCTTTCTTACTTCCAGCTTTATAAACAGCACCCTGTTGTTCCAATAAATGGAAGAAGGTAAAGTATAATGTCATCTTTATTTTGTGCATTTCATATTGCCTTGCTGGTCTACTAATCATAGTGGAGACACCTTCACAAATAAAAAGATGCATTAAATTTATAGCACTGGAATTGCTATAGAAATAGTGTGCCTTTAATAAAAGGTTGAGAATTATTAGGACTACTTTGAAACTCAGCAGGCCTAGCATATATCCAAAAGCCTTAGAAGACTCTATCTGAATTACATGCTTGTGCAGTATTTTGAAACTCAGCAGGCCAAGCATATATCCAAAAGCCTTAGAAGATTCTATCTGAATTACATGCTTGTGCAGTATTCTCACCAATATAGCACCCAGGTACTTGTTAAATGATACCTCATACCAGTTTTAATTAATAAAATTTAAATAAAGCAATTGTCTGTTATTTTATTAATTGTACAAAAAAATAATTTGAAAAAAAAGAAAAAAAGCCACAAAGTAATTTAACACACCTCAGCTTTTAAGAAAGATCAATGAGAAATCAGTGAGGCAAACAGCAAGTTAAAGGTTTATCAGACAACCATTTGCATCACAGCATTTAAAAGGACTATATACAGGTCTTGTCTTCAAAGATCTGCTTTAGGCAGCTGTCTTTACCCAATCCTTTCTCTAATAAGAATCACTTACTATAGCATGTAGGATTCATTAGGAACACTTATTTGTTGCTTTCACAAGGACCAGTCTCTTGTCATTGTCTAAGACAGGGCAATTCCACTCATAAGGAATTTTAGTTCTTCTTGTACTGTCCAGGATTAAATGTTTAGATAAATGGTAGTCATTTGAGAGTTGATTCCCAGGAATCCATTGGCCTTTTTAGACACAAGGACACACTGCTGGCTCATGGACAGCTTGTCATCCACCAAGACCCCCAGGTCATCCTCCGCAGAGTTACTATCCAGCAGGTCAGCACCCAGCCAGTACTGGTGCTTGGGATTATTCCTCCCCAGGTGCAGCAACTGCACTTGTCCTTGTTGAATTTCAGTTTGTTCTTTGTGCATCTCTCCAATCTGTAGAGGTTCCTGTGAAGGGCAGCACAGCACTCTGGGGTATTAGCTACTCCTCCCAGTTTTATATCATCAGCAAATTTGCTGAGGAGACACTCTATTTCCTCATCCAAGTCACTTATGAATAAGTTACACAATACTGGGCCCAGTATAGAACCCTGGGGAACACCACAAATGACAGGTCTCCAACTAGACTCTGTGCCACTGATCACAATTCTCTGGGATCTGACGCTCAGCCAGTTCTTAATCCACCTCACTGTCTACTTGTCCAACCTACAATTCTTAAGTTTGTCTATCAGGATGCTGTGGGACACAGTGTCAAAAGCCTTGCTGGACTCAAGGTAGACAATGTCCATGCCTCTCCCTTCATCCATCCAGGCAGTTGTTTCATTGTGGGAGCCAATCAAGTTGGTCAAACATGACTTACCTTTAGTGAACCCATGCTGACTACACCTGATCACCTTCTTGTCCTCCATGTGGGCAGAGATGGCCTCCAGAATGAGACGTTCCATCACCTGAGATTGAGTTGTGGTTGACTGGCCAGTAGTCCCCTGTGTTCTCTTTCTTGCCTGTTTTGAAGATTCAGGTGACATTTACCATCTTCCAGCACGTCTCCTGATCTCCATGACTTTTCATAGATGATCGCTAGGAGCCCAGATATTATGTCCACCATCTCTCTCAGCATTCCTGGGTGCTGGTTCCCTCAAAGTTACTACTTTTAACATAGTAAAGAAACTTTTAAAAAATTGAAGAGAGGATATAAATGGATTAAGATTCTTTCAGCAGCATTCAGAACCAAAGTAGATAGATCAGGTATGACTGGTTGATATGAGGTGCTAACATCCTGGGAGAGAAGCAGTGACACACCTAAAGATGGCCAGGATTTTTCTGTGTGAATATATGCCTGTGGGGGCTTTTTTGTTGAGTGGGCAAGTTTGGGTTTTTAATGGGGGAGATTGCTTCTGGGAGTTTCTTCTTTTTCCCTTTTTTTTTTTTTTAAATCCCAGAATTAGAGTTTTCATTTCGCTGGAAAATTCTGCTTTATTCAGAGAGGGCAAAAAGTGCTTTCTCTGCTGTTCCCTTAGAAAGATTTTATCAGATGTACTTCTTGTTTGCAAATAAATAGTCTTCTTTGCACTTCTGAACATTTCAACCCAAATTTGTTATCAGGGTCTAATTGGCCCTGCTTATTTAGCCAAAGAAGAATAAAACTCCACATTTTCTAGTAGAAGTCTTATGCAGATGGTCAGCAGCTTAGCTGTTTCTAAAATGGAAAAGGAAGGAGAAACAATAGACATACAAAGTAGTTAAGAATGCTTTTTACAATAGCCATCAATAAAGAGCAGCAAAATCAATTTCCTTAAAAAGCTGAATAAATTAAACTTCTCAGTAGGCCCAGCAGTAACAGAATTACCAGGAAAAGGAATTATTTATAAAATATTTTGGCAGTTGGACATATTTTCTAAATTATTAAAGACTTACTTATGTGTTCTTTGCTAAAGTTCCAGCTGTCCACACAGTAGCAGTCCAATGTAGAAGCACAATTAAGTTGACTCCACACACATCTTAATAAATGACATCTCTGGAGCCTGAAGAGTCACTTTGAAGTCTGACACAAAGGAGGGCTTTAGTTTTACTTGATAAAACTACAGTTATTTCAAATGGCTTCACACTGAAAGAGGGTAGGCATAGAATAGATATCAGGAATAAATTATTAACTGTGAGGGTGGTGAGACACTTGAACAGGTTGTTCAGAGAAGCTGTGAATGCCTCATCCCTGGAAGTGTTCAAGGCCAGGTTGGATGGGGCTTTGAGCAACCTGGTCTAGTGGAAGGGGACCCTTCTCAAGGCAGGGGGGGTGGAACTAGATGATTCTTAAGGTCCCTTCCAACTCATTCAATGATTCTATGATATCCTTCTGAGAACAACCTTAATAAATCAATGCCTAGCAAGGTTTCAAACAGGGTCTGCTTTTCTGAATCTCCTCATTCCCAGAAAGAATTGTAAATTATGAGGATTGTCAACAGAGATTATTACATGTATGAAATGCCTCCCACAATTGCGGCAATGAAACAGAGAAGGATGTTTCAGCTGAAAAGAGACAGAGAAGAATAATAGAGTAATTTTGTGTGGCATGGAGAAATTCAGTGTTGAATAGCTGTTCACTGTCTTTCATAATACAGTTACTAAGGAAAACAACCAAAACAGTATTGATACAGTTTAAAACAAAGAAAAGTACTTTTCCTTACTGAACACAGTTAATTGTATAGTGACTTTAATTTCATAATCACTTGCCTGTAAAAGAATTGAGGCAAGCAAATTTCTTCTTTATCAGATCTCATACAATGCAGGTGGTCATGCATGGTATTAACAAAGAACGTAGACCATTTTCGCACCTTAACTGTGAAGCATTAGGCTGCTATGTCTACCAGAGTAGTAGAAATATTACAGAAATTAAGGAATATTCTAATTTCAGAAGATAAGTCAGACAACAAAAATTACTATCTTGAACTGCACATTCTGCTAAACTTGTTTCATTGCCCAATCACTTACTCACTTTTTAAAACTATTTAAGATTAATTTTCCCACTACTTTGTTATGCTTGAGAAATATTATCCTGTACCAAATGAGAGTAATGCATTTTGTTATACAAGCTTTCTTTTGAAATATACTATAAAAGATTAATTGCTTCCTACTTTGAGAAACAAAACAAAGAATATATAAAAAATCTTGACTGGTGTTTTTTCTGTTTTTTCTTACTTTATTCAGAAGACAACAACACGTCTTCATAAATAAGAGCTTCCGAAATGTTTTGTCCTCCTATCCAGATAAACCCCTTCAGTGGAAGATATGCCTGACTTAAACTTAGACAAACATCCAAATAAATGTACAATCCATTCAGACACATGCTTCAGCCGAAGTAGCTGCATATAACTGAGTAGGACACAGGTATTGGCATCATTAGCTACCACAGGTCATGCAGACAGTTTATCAGGAGTGGTAGACTTGTTAACCATCACAGCTCCAGAATTATTATTAAGTGTCTGATACAGACTGAAGCTTGTTTAATGATCTCCACTGCTCTGCAAGGGGAACAACATATAAGTAAACATTGAAAAGTATACTCATAAGTACTGTCCTTATCTTGTGGAGGAATCTTTGAACTGCAATGTGCAGACAGAGTTCAACTGCTTCCTAAGCAGCTCTAAGGGTCTGAGCTCCAGCTGCTTTTGCTCAGACTTTAAAAAACAGTTTTTCCACTAAGACTAGCAATCTAGGAAGATCTGCCTTCTTTAATCAAAAGTAACATTTTTAACCTCTGCTCCCTATTTTTTCATGACAAACAGGCATAAATGGAGCAATTTCTCCTGCAAGATACTAAGATTTCCTTATGCAAAGACATACCTTCGCTCTGCCTCTCCTGTATAGGATATCCACCAATGGTTCCCAACTCCAATTCACAATTTTCACTAGGAAAACAAGAAAGAAAAGGTAAGCTAATGCCTCAGTTCTTCTGTACATATTCTTTTTGATATGATAGAAGTTAGTCTATCATGAAAAACTGTTCCTAGTTCCAGTACTTTCCCCAGTCTCCCACAGGGATCCTGTCAGAAGGTTTGGAAAAAACGAACACATTTCCACAGAGAGACTGACAATTGTAGAGACAGTCAAAGTGTCTACAGAATTGGCCTTAGTACTAATCAAAAGAGAAAAAAATATAGAGAGAAATATATAAATGTATATCTCAGTAAAGACTAGGCGCAGATACCGTGCTTGACAAATTGTTTAATCATAAAAATGCCAGTGTCCTAAAATTAAATTTGATACAGAAAAATTAAAGACGTGTCTTGCATAAAACAGAGAGTTCAGGTCTCCTTG
>NW_008680796.1:37366-63471 GCF_000695815.1 Acanthisitta chloris
AAAAGAATTCTACTGGAAAAGGAATATTCTTATTTGCTTTATCATCACTATCCCTCATTCCTCTGAACACAAAAGCAGGCTGAGAGAAAGTTTTTAACTGTATACTGCATGGACAATATAATGATTTAATTTTGCTCTTCAAAGTTGTGATATTACAGTTGAATGACACGTATATAGCATATGAAACTTGAAACCCTAAATAACTCAGAAAACCACCACGCTATCAGTTCTTGCCTTGCAAATCACACTTTGTGCCTGATGCGAAGCCTCAATGTTTTCCTTCTACTTTTCTACTGAAGCAAACAGCAGTTTTGCACAAGATTCATTTTGCTGAAGTCCGCAGTAGTAATCTGCTTTCAAACTGCTGAGCCTTTCTCTCACTGGACACCTGAGCTTTTTGGAGCTGGACTCTGAAACAACCACTGTTTTAAAGTTGTTGTAGCTAGCTATACTTCTTCCTCTCCGTGATCTCTCTAGAAAGGTTCTTTAAAGAAACAAAAAAAACCCAAACAAACAAACAAACAAACAGACAAAACAAAACAAAAAAAACCAAAACAAAACAAAACAAAAACAAAAAAAAAAAAAGCACAAGCCCAATGCTGTTGACCAAACCCAGGAAATTACACTCCCAAAGAAAGCTGTCTCAGAAAAAAATAGATCAGACCGGGTAGAATTACAAGTACCTTGGACACAACTATTTTTCTCACTGTGTGCTGAAAGGTGAGTTCTTACTTCCAGGCATCTCAGCAATTTTTTGAGTTGCAGTGAACTGCAGTATTCTCTGGCCCCTGGGAAGATCTGAGTCACTGCTGAAAGCTGGCTCTGTGCTCCACACTGCACTATTTGTGTTTAAGCTGTGGACTCCCATCTCAGTATAGTGACTCTTGCCTCTCTTACCGTTCCATCTCTCTAATCTTCTCTGAGCAGAGCCCCTAAATGAAAGAGCAGTCCCCACCCTCCCTTGGGCTTCACAGGTCTGGATGCCAAAAAACCCAAACCACAAATTTAGAAAAGCAAGTAAAAGAAATGCAGATCTCATCACAAACCTTTACAAAAATGCCCACTCCAGTAAGCTTCTTTATTTATATGGGGGTCAAGAACAATATTGAGCTGCATCACAAACTCTTGTCCAGAAGAAAGGTCTGTTCTTGCAAGACTATGATCCTGCACAAATACCTCTCTAGAGCCTTTGTCTTAGGTCATGCCCAGACCTACTAACTGTGCCAAACTGCCAGCAAACCCATCTGTACACAGGTGTCCACTGCCCCTGGGCAAGGCTTTCCTCACCACTAGGTGCCTTCTCCCAGGGCCACCAGCCTGTCCAAACACCCTCCAGCCCATCTCACCTGCCTTACAGCAGGCAGCAGCTGCTGCCAGGTAGGGCTTTCTGCTGTGAGGCACACACACACAAAAGGTGCCCTTTTGTGGGGGTGAGGGGTAGGTGCTGGCTGTGGACACACAGGAGCAGGGAGGAAGGTGCCTTTCCTGCTGCCACACATGTCTACAGCATACAGGGTATTGCAGATCCCACAGAGGAAAGGGGGCAGCCTCAGAGGGTACCTATCTCCATTAGCAGCATCTCTGCTGATAGGGCTGGCAACAACTTGGGCTACTGGTAAGCAGTTGCAGTGAAATAAGAGGAGCAGCTTTCTAGCTGTAAGCCACTTAGAAAAGCTATAGAAAATAAAATAAAAGAAGGGATGTTTTAGAAAGTCATTTGTAGGTTTGCTGTTTGCTGGCCTGGATGGAGAATCTTTTTGTGGAGGAGCTTGAAAAACATCGGTGCAAGTATAAAACTTCACGTCAGAGTTACTGCAGCAAGGTATAGCCTCCCAATTTCATTCCTAATATCATCTTTCATATGGGGCTTTATTGATTTTTTTCTTCTTTTTCTGCTGTTTTAAAATATTCAACAAGTACTGGTATCTCCTTAGTGAGAACTCGCTTTCAAAGTACCTAAGCTATTTTTTGGAGATACTTAACTCTTTTTCAGATATGACCTAAATATATCTCCAGGGTCTAAATTCATAACCTGAGTAACTTTATTAGAGTTAGTGGCATTATTCCAATGAAGTCTTGTCTTCTGCATTTTTCTTCTATTTCCATCTAAAAGGAAGTACAGGATTCATCTGACAGTGACATCTGTCTTTGGGACTCAATGGATCTAATTTTTCTAATGTCATACTTGCGATGCAGCTATATGATGCTTCCTTGATCATCTGGATTTCAGCATTTTCTGTTCTATGATCTGCTCCATACCAATGCAAATGTTTAATTTGCCGAATAAGCTATTTCTCTAAGACTCTTCTTTCATCATTGCCCTCTATTTTTCTTTTCTGTTTTTTTCATTCTCTTTTCTTCCTTTCATAAGGAGGCATCCAAAAATAAATATAACTAGGTACTTTCTCTTATTTGACAACGGACACTTGTAGTTAAAACGCAGGATAACTGCATGACTTAAGGTAAATGTACTACTAGTTAAATGTAGGTTCCATTTGTCTTTTAATTTGCATTACATTTATTCAAGAAGACTTTGTGTCTTATCAACCCGCTCTAAAATGACTATACTTAAAATATCTGTGAATTCACTCTTTATAAAACAAAGGATCAATATTGGAACATTGGTCAGGTCTTGTGTCACTGAAGGCAGAGGATGATTTATGACTGGTTTTAAAAAACCTACCCCAAGAGACAAAGAAGAGTTAATTCCTCAATTATTAGGGAATTTTTTAAAGGAATCACACCTATATACAGAAGAGACAGGGAAAAGTATCTAAATCATGGTCAGTTATTACAAGTACACACCTACTTTATTGTTGTTAATATTTAATTATTCTAAATAATGGTCAGTTATTACAAGTACACATCTACTTTATTGTTGTTAATATTTAATTATGGTTATTCTAAAATTACTTTATAAAAATTGCTGCAAAATAGGAACAGCATTTTTAACCTGATCCTTCTTGATAAGACAATGTTCTGCTAGATATGCCAGACTGGACAAGAGGGAATGGTTTTAAACAGAAAGACGGTAGATTTAGGTTAGATATTAGAAGAAATTCTTTACTGTGAGGGTGTTGAGGCATTGAAATGCTGAAGAAGTTGTGGATGCTCCATCCCTTGAAATGTTCAAGGCCAGGCTGGATGGGGCTTTGAGCAATCTGGTCTAGTGGAAGGTCTCCCAGCCCATGGCAGTGGTGTTGGAACTACATGATCTTTAAGGTCTCTTCCCACCCAAAACAGTCTATGATCCTATAATGGACCTCACTGGGGTTTTTTTCCATATAAAATGGAACATTAGATCATAACTGTAAAAAACAAGCAAATATCAATAAAAACCCTGTAGTAACCTTGCTCAGGAATGTTGTACTGCTGCACACTAATGAGCTGTTATGTCAAAGTCTGCCTGTTACTTCACACGCTACCCAGATTTAGGATCTGGATCTACAAATATTTTTCTGTACAGGCATATGAAGATATGTACAGGTATGATTTCTATGTACAATATATCAGCTGAGAGATAGGCTAATAATTGGCTTTCCTTAATAAAATACTTAGTTTTTGTTAATGACTGATCTGACGACATTTAAATTTTTTCAATGTTTTGCCAAAGAACTGAATGGGATTTTTGTGGCTGCAGTTTGGGAAGGAACACAAAGGAAGCCCATGAGAAACTGAGCCTGAGTGGTCTTTAGCCACAAGTCAGGAGGAAATAGCCCTATAAAGCTATTTAGCCTTTGAATTTCTATTCTTGGTGCCCTACATATTGCATTATTCAAATTATATCTGTATGGTGTTTTGAAACTGCTTTGCAAGAAGAAATTAGTCTTCTAAGATGGTAGTACTTTATGATTTAAGCTGTGTTTCTACAGAAGAATCAACAAGGATAATGGACAAAAAGGAACTGTGCAAATCACACTATCAATAAATTGAAAATTTATCCACTGTCTCTAGTATTATTTGAAAAGCTTTTTGCCAGTTGTCTCCTTCTCCCTACAGTAGTTTCTAGATATTTTTAATTATTGCTTTTGCTACTTTCCGGGGTATATGGTCTGAAAAATAGAAAGCTAAAGGTGCTGCACTGGAGAAATTAAAAGTGCATGAAGCTTGATGCTTCCAAACCACCAGCATTTTGAACAATGCATATTGCTTATACAGTAAAATGATTCAAAGGTTTGTATCAGTATTTTGTGTCAAGGGTATGTCCTGAGGTATGAAACCATAATAATCTGCCTTTGCAAAGGGAAGTGTAGCGGTTGTATCTCTTGAATTTTTGCAAATTCTTAGACTTTCATGGAAGATGGTGATATTTATGTTGATGGATATATCAAACTGATCACAATTGGAAAATGAATTACAAACATATATGCCCCTTGTGTAGACTGATCTCATTGCTAACATTTCTTAGCATTTTCACGGACCTCTGTATTGCTAGAATTATTATATTTCTTAGCATTTTCATGGACCTCTGTATTGCTAGAATTATTATATTAATACATAGTCACATACAGAATAGTGCACTAAGCAGATGACCTTGTAAAAGCAAGATAAACTCCTAGAACACACAGAATTGCTATTTTCAGTTGTGATGCTTTGATTTTAAATACAGGTATTTAAATTAATTGAAATTTATCAGAACAGTCAACAATGTCATACTGAATTATTTGTTGTTACCTTCTTAATTTAAAAAATAACCACCTCAATTATTATAAAATTTACAAGATGTTTCCCTCAATAGACAAGCCATTTGGAACTAACATGGCCTTTTATGCCTGTCCTTTTTTCTTTGTCATCTATGGAGGGTCAGTTTTTATCGGCATGTTGGGAAATATTGTACAGTAGCACCTTTCACTTCATAGGTTACACTCCATGCAGAAGGTTTAATGTGTTCATTGGACTAACACTAATAATACTGCTAAACTTATGAAAATGTCCATCTGTTCATTAGTTTGGGATTGTTAGTGGAAGATTTTGATTGTTGAAACTGAAAAATATTCATGTACTTTTCTGAAACATAGAACAAATGTCTTCAGGTCTGTGGAACAGGATTTACTGTCTTTTAGTAGACCGATTATATGTAGTATGTCATCATTACAGGGAATGTATTTCTGAACAGCACTTGAAATTCTGGGATATCATTGAGGTGGACAGAAGGGTTTAGAGTTCAAAACCGAAGACAGACTAGAAAGAGCCTTACTGCTGAGGAATTTTTGCTTCCTGAGTATTCAGTAAAAAGTCCCTGTAGAGATGAGGCTCTGCTTAGAATATGACTATCAATTGCCTTTGATATTTGTCTTTGATTTATGATCTGCTACTGCCCTAGAGAACCAAGGACAGATGCTGATGCTGGGTACCACCATTACATCTCAGGCACACATTGTTATATTAGTGCCTATGTAAAGAAGAGGAATTTTCTGGCAGCTTAGAAAGGAAATGAAACTTTGATGCAGTGAGTAACCATTAAACTTGAAAACACTCCCCAGCCTCTAATCCTGGAAATGAACACCAGATGCATCCTGATTAAATGTTGAGATGAGACTCTGGAGTGCACCATCCTTCCTTTGAGGTTTGCTCACCCTTCTGCTTTTTCCCAATGCCCTGTTTGCTTTTGGATACCCTCTGACATGTCTCCTATCATGAACAAAGGTGTGGGACCAGAAGTGCAAGGAACTCCATAAAAATTTCCTGCCCCACAGTTTGGATGCAGCACTACTGTCAACTACCAGTTTAGGAGCCAGGACAGGTCAAATAAAGTATATCCAAAACTATTCTAAAATACAGCTACAGTTGTGAACTTTTACAAGTGGTGATTAATAGAAGATTATTAAATAGCTCTGATTTAAATCAGGAAAAACTCTAATGTGACTACTTTCAGGCATCTGCTTTTCACATGCATATAACCAGTCAATTTCTTGATTGTGGCTGAAGATTTGACTAATGCTTTGCACATCTGCTTCTGCATATCACCAGTCAATTTCTTGATTATGGCTGAAGATTTGACTAATGCTTTGCAAATGTGAGGAAATGGATGAGGGTAAGAAGGAGACCCTTTGGAGAGGTTTTGGGTTAATTTTTCATACCCATGCATTGCTGATTTCTTCAATGGTCAAATTTACACAGGAATTTTATGAAATTTATCTCTGTTGTTGCCTTGCACTGCATATCACCAGTCAATTTCTTGATTATGGCTGAAGATTTGACTAATGCTTTGCAAATGTGAGGAAATGGATGAGGGTAAGAAGGAGACCCTTTGGAGAGGTTTTGGGTTAATTTTTCATACCCATGCATTGCTGATTTCTTCAATGGTCAAATTTACACAGGAATTTTATGAAATTTATCTCTGTTGTTGCCTTGCAGTTTTTGTTTGTTTCTGCAGATAGCTCCACCTACAGAGTTATGTTTTAGCAAGAATTCTCTAATAAATTAAGCCAAAATTCAGAGCAACTGCAGAAATTGCCTCAAAAAATGCTGAAAACTCTAGAAAACTTATAGCATAACATTACAGATACTCAGGCAGGACTACAGTGATGGAAATGAAACTTATTTTGGCTTCAAACACAGTCATATGGTGATTCTCCTGTTCCAAAACCAGTGTATCCCCTTAGAGTGCAGTAGAGTCACCTGGGAATTACTCAGACAGTGAAACAGACAGTACAGTGGAACAAAGTGTTCCTGTGTTTGTTTTACACTTCAGAGATGCTTATAATTGACAACAGCAGTGCCCTGAGAGTAAGGGAAGATAGTGAAATATAGCTCTCTGTAGGAATTAGAAAAGTAAAGTTTAATTTTTCTTGTGCTGACAAGCTGTAAGTTTTAGATCATTTCAATTAAAAATATGGAATAACATGCCCTTAATGGTTCACAGCAAGACTGTAACTCCATCAAAGAGCTATGTATAAATTGAAATATTTGACTTAAACTTTGTTAATAATACTCTGATTCCAAGACCAACAGCTTCAAAACGCATTTTCATTACATACCATTTTTGTTTTGTCAGATGGATCCAGCAAATGTAAAATTGTTAAACACCCTGCAGAAATTAGTATGATCTTATGTAAATGTTGTTTTATTGAAGCTAATTCAGTAAATACACACTTCCCTGCCAGAAACTTTATTCATTTCACAGGAGGCTGACATGAAGGGTTGGTATTCTGCTGCTGCCTCTCTTTGAGGCTTCTTAAATGGGAGTGAATGGATTTATTTTTCATGATGTCCTTGGAAAAAAATTAACTGAAAACCACACAGATTTCTTATTTACCTGGCTAGGTTTCCTTTTCATTATTTCTGATGAATTTATTTACACCCATTGATTAAGAGTTGCATATTACAGCCTGTACAATCTAATAGCTTTTTGCTAATAGAAATGTCCACCTCCATTTCCTGTTGTGCAAACAAAGGTGATCCATTGGTGAGTTTGACACATTACTCATTTTAAAAGCAATTACAGCTATTCACACCAGTTAGGTCAGACTCTAGAAAACAGCTCTCCCTTGATTATTATACTTATAAATTATCCAAGAGGTTGAACAAGTAAAATTTTTAAACTGATGTAATTTCAGTCATACCACTTTTATCTGGGAATCAAGTGCTTAAAACATGGAAGAAAATGTAACTGCCATAATCCTGAATTAAATATATATTATGACAATTTGGAGATACGAATTTTATTTGTTCTCAGAGACAATAGGTTGAATTGGCATTCATATACCTAATGTCCAGATAACAGCAGAACAGATTTAAACTGGAATAAGAATCAATCTGGAGCAAACATTTGGTAGTGACAATTTTCAGAAATGTCTGAAAATGTCTGCCACTCTCCCACAGTAATGAAAATCTGCATTTTTTTTCCTTTTCAGAGGGAATGATGGGATTCTTACAGCTAGTGAGCACAGCCTAAGACATGTGCAATTTTCAATATGTGAACTGTAGTACTTTCTGTGAAGCCATCTTGATTTTATCCTGTGTCTAAATCCAGGTGTGGGGGATTGATCCTGGCTGGATTCCACATGCCCACCAAAGCTGCTCTATCACTCCCCTCATCAGCTGGACAGGGGAGAGAAAATAGAATGAAAGGCTTGTGGTTTGAGATAAGGACAGGCAGTGGCCACTCAGCAACTACTGTCACAGGCAAATCAGACTCAACTCAGGGAGATTAGTTCAATTTATTACCAATCAAATCAAAGTAGGATAATGAGAAATAAAACCAAATCTTAAAATACCTTTCCACCCCTCCCTTCTTCCCAGGTTTAGCTTCAGTCCTGATTTTCCATACCACCTCCCTGCTGGGGGCAGAGGGGGACAGGGAATGGAGGCTGTGGTCAGTTCATCACACGTGGTCTCTGCAGCAAATTTCTCCTCAGGGGGAGGATTCCTCACATTCTGCCTCTGCTCCAGCTTGGGGTCCCACCCACAGGAGACTGTGCTCCATGAATTTCTCTAACATGAGTGAGTCCTTCCCACAGGTTGCAGTTGCTCATGAGCTGCTCCAGCATGAGTCCCTTCCACGGGGTTCAGTCCTTCAGAAACACACCTCTTCAGTGTGGGTCTCCCACAGGGGCACAAGTCCTACCAACACATCTGCTCCAGCATGGGCTCCTCTCTCCGTGGGTCCTGCCAGAAGTCTGTTCCAGCACAGGTTTCCCACGAGATAACAGGCTCCTTCAGGATTCTGCCTGCTTGAGTGTGGGGTCCTTCACAGACTTCAGGTGGATATTTGCTCTGCGATGGAGCTACATGGGCTGTGGGGGGACTGTGTGCCTCACCATGGTCTTCACCATAGGTTGCAGGAGAATCTCAGGTCTGGGGCCTGGAGCACCTCCTCCCCCTTCTTCACTGTTCTTGGTGTCTGCTACTCACAGAAGCCACCCCTATAGCCCCCCCACTACCAAACCTGGCCGTGGAAACTCAATACATGCAGTGTTAAACTCAGCTCTGAATTTTCTGTCACTTAGCAATTACTTGCCGAATTTTAATTAAGAAACATTTAACATTTAGTCTTGTATGTCATCTACACACAGTAGTTGCCACAAAGCAATTCAAAACTTTTTTTCCCACGTGTATTTTCTACTATCTTCTATAGAAACTGTGAATATTGTTGTAGCCGTGAAAATCCCATATAACTCCTTCATAACCCATTTTTCATTCAGCCCAAGTGGAATTTATCTTTTCTGAATTTAGATATCTCCAGTGTAGTCATCTTTATCTGAGCTAGTTAGCTGAACTACTTTTATAGTTCATTGAAAAAAATTGCCAAACCTAAAATAAAGTTCCTCTGACCCATGTCATCTGCAATAGTTTGACATGAACTTCACAGTGACTGTACTTGGAGACCCCTAGTCTATATTGTGGATGTCTACACTGTGTCAACAGAATTACTTCTTTCTCATGTCTGAAGTATCTCACTGCTACTCTTCTTATCTAGTTGAGCCATGTGTTAAGGAAAATTCCCTACAACACATGCAGTAGTCTGCAGACTCTCACAGTTTCGTTTCTCCTCACGGTGCTGAAATTACTGTTAGTGGCACATGGCACCATTTTAGTGGCATCTGCCCCTCTGTATGTGAGATAATTCTAGTCTTCTCCAAACTGCTCCCTCATGCAGAGTCCACACTGACATCTGCATACATATCTCTGGGAGAAGAATGCATGGAAGCAACATGGCCAAAGTTTTTAACTTTTCCACTCTATTCTGGCCTCTGTTTCTGCCCAACCTGGGAAGTAATCAAGTCCATGGTGTCAGTGGTAGCCTATCAAGGGATATGTAAAACTAGCCATTATACTTTCCTCATTTAAAACTAAGTGGACTTGCTAAACTAATTTCCATCTTGGCTTCGTTTTGGAGAGAAAAGCAAAGATGGGTCAGATGCTTTAATTAGCAGGCCCACTATGCATGCTGCAGTACCAGGTAACAAATGTACCTTCAGCTAATCAATATGCTGCTCTGTAGCTTTCTCTGCATGAGCATCTCAGCCTTCCACTCCAATATAGAGTCTGTCACCTTGAATGAATGGTTCAAATGATTCTTTAGACACTCTTTTTAGAGGCACGATAGAATAGATAACAGCACAGAACCCTGGCATTTTGAGATGTAATACTCTCTCTTTACCTAGTGCATTCTATGAGGTAAAATTGCCATCTTCCAGGACAATCTATCTATGAATATATTCCATAGCATTGATCTGAGGAGGATATATAGCTAGTAAGTTAATTACACAGTTAGATCACATACTAATTAAAGTGACTGTGAAGTGTTGACCTACTCCTGGAAAACAGAAAAATAGAAAGCAGAGATTTAGTAACAGACTTGCTAGAAGATTCTGATATAATGATGTTCATAAAGAATTACTTAATTTGATAATTTATTATATACTTTGGTGAGAAAAGTAAATAGTCAAATGGTCTATGTAGCCTCTAAGGCTGCAATAAAGGGAAAAATATTAGCATCTGTATACTTAAGAAGAGAGGAAAAACGAAATCAATTGATAGACTGTATGGCTTTGAAAGCTAAGCATAATGAAATACATTTTGAAAAGAAGCTGGTATCTAGAAGTGTAGAAGTAAGAAACAAATGCCTTCAATGTGTAGGACTCTTTGAAACTTCCACTAGATATTTTATGAAGGAGGAATAAAGCTAAAAATAGGCTGCTATCTTATAAACTTAGCCCAACAGAAGTGCTGAATAAAGATCTAAAATGATTAAAGGAACATATCAGATTCTTCTCATATAGGAATTGTCATGGAATTCTCCTGGATTTTAATCAAGACTAGTAATGATTAATGCTCAATGCCATCTTGAAAATTTAAAAGTTTGTTTCAGGAGGCTTTTAATGGAAAGCTTCTTCAATGTAACTAAAAATTTGAACCCTATTTCACAGTCACTTTATTACTTTCTAACTGAGAACAATTTTAGTTCTTGTAGAATCATAAGGCTATACCCCATGTTCATAGAAAATCCCTTAAAATATACTGCTAAGATTTCTACAAGAAAGCCAAATGTATGGGTCTCTCAAAACCTTAACAGCCAGCAAACTAAATAGAAACATAAATGTATAAATAAATAATTCCGTTTCAGTAAAACAAGCAAAATGGTTGAAATACTTTGGGTTTCACTTTGCCTTCCTTGTCATGTTTGAACAATAATCTAACAGATGTACTTCTATAAGACTGCAAAATAGTTTCAGCTCTGTAAGTAGAGCACAGATAACATAAAGGAATTCAGTTAACCCTGCACTTATCTCTGAATGAAATGTAATTTGTTCCAAGGTTGAAATGTGAGTAAATGTGCCTGTGCGCACATTTGAGGGGCCTCATCACTGCTCTGAGCTGCAATTACCAAAACTTCACTTAAAGCAATGTTTAGAAAGTAAGGGACTTCATCAGTCTGGGTCCCAAGTAGATCAAAATAGATCAATGAATGCAGTTTCTCATAGACTGTAGTTTTTGCAGTCAAAGGCCACCTGATGTCAGCATCACAGTTGCACACCCACTTAGTCAAACACACTGACAACTGAGCCTTCAAATCTTAAACTTCTCTGGTAAGAGTGAGGTGAAGAAATGTTTGTATTTTCAGTAGATCTTTCTAGAGCAAGGATCACACTCATCCATAGGAATAGGCAACTGTGTTTGTGTTGCCTTATTTGGAGATGCAAGTTGTGGATAATATTTCTAGGAAAACAGTATTTTGATGGTATTCAAACCAGACCTAGACCTTTATAGTCTGTGTTGACAGTTACTGTCATGTACAAGTAAATGCAAATGAATCTGCAATTTGAAATTGACCTTTTCTTGCAAGTTATAGTGCCACTCTGAAAAATTCATATCTAGAGGGGACAGCTACATGGCAATAGAAGGCAAGGCCAGAGCAGGTTTATCTGTATTCCAGCCAGCTTTATCATACCCTGCTTTGGTATCAGGTACAAATAAAATTTCAGCCATCAACTCTATGTGCATTGTGCTGGACAGGTTTCTACAGCAACATGAACTTCCAGTTGCAAGATAACACTGGGTGGAGGAGGAGAACCATGAACATGAGCAGTGTGACACCCTCTGAGAAAGTGGCAGCAGGGAGTACAGCTTGACAGGTCACATTTAAGAGCCAGTTTAATAGCCAGGAACCACTAGGTTTTTAATATTCTCTAAACCAAGCAAAACTGCTTCCAGCAAAGTCCTGGAATAAACATCAGATGAATTTTTCATACACTGCAATCCTTTTTTCCTTCCAGACATTCCTGTTGCAAGCTGGTAAACCTGACCTGCAAAGGAACAGCATTTCTGATCCTGAAGGCGTGTATAGTGCATGCAGAATTTGTTTCATATTACCCACAAAAGCAAGTTGAGCATTAGATTTCCCATTATTGTGTGGGCTGTTTTACAATTCAAGCTATATTAGTTTTTGTGAAATCATTAAGACTTTCATTTGTTAGAGAATGGTTAATGGAAAGAAGTGATTATATTAATGGTAAAAGTAGAGGAAGAATTTTTTATCAAAACAGCATTCAGAAGCTACAGCATGTTTCAGCTCATTAGGTGAGAACGTTCTTCAAACCACCATGTCACCTGCTAAAGATGAGGATTTTAAGGAATGACCATCTTTCATATTTCATTCTACCACAGGCAATTAGCTGCTCAAAGCACAAAGAGTTTTTCATTCCTTTAAGCTTTAGATTGACTGTTTTCTCACCCAGGAATATAGGATGGAAATCATCAATCCAAGTCACACCTACTATGGATATCAAATAATATACAGCTTAAATAAGGAGTAATTCTCAAAAAACCTTATAAATAAAAGGTGACTCACTTGAAAAGCAGTACCAAGATAATTAAATGCTTAGGCTTATTTTCTATGTAATCTGATTTCAGGAAACATCTGTAGGTATTGGCCTAAGGTGGTTAATGTCAAGAATTTATAGTCTTGAAAAAAATTTATTTGTTCATTACCTGGAAGGTATTATTTTAATTATCTTTTAAACTATATATCTCACCTGTTCAACAATTATTTTTCATTTTACTGGACGAATTTTATGTGCCCCTCAGTGAATTTATTGATCTTTCTGAGCAACTTATTTGAAAGAAGTTGTTAATAACAAGTTTGATCATATGAGTACATCTTAACCTAAATTCTAGGATTAGTTATCAAGCTTCAGAGTCCTACAGCTGCTGGACAGGGCTGTGCTTCAGAGACATGGACAGAAACAGGCCTCATGAACTTCCTTGTGAAGTTCAACAAGAGCAAGTTGCACCTGGGATGGATGTGGTGCGCTCACCCCAGCCAGAAGCCAAGCATCTATACAGCTGCTTGCTCACCTCCCACCACACAGAGGGACAAGGGAGAAATTAGGAAAACTGGAAGTTGGAAAGCTCACAGGTCAGTTTAATAGGTGAAGGAAAGTAAAAAGCAAGCAAAGCAAAGAAACTCTTTCAGCACCATCCACAGGGAGACTAATGCTCAGCCAGTCTCCAAACAGCAGCTGCTTTGGTTGGGGGAAGGAAGCTTCTTCTGTTTTTATTGTTGAGCATGACATTATATAGTATAGAACATCCATTTCACCAATTCAGGTCAACTGTCCTGGCTGTGTCCCTTCCCAACCTCTTCTCTACCTCCAGCCGACTCTTCGGAAGGACTGGGCAGACTAGAAAGCAGAGAGAGCCTTGATGCTGTGGAAGCACTGTTCAGCAACAGCCAAAATAGTTGTTATGCTATGAGTACTACTTCAGGCACAAATCCAAAATGCAGCACAGTAGAGGCTGCTGTGAAGAAAGTTGAGTCCAACCTAATCAGATCCAGTGTAACAGTATGGTTGGGAAAGCAGGTCCAGCAAGAAGGAAGCGGATGTCCCAGTGGTCAAGATGACCATGATTGACTGCATACTTCCATGATGACCAAGCATGCTTCCTAATTAGGCCAAAAATAAGGACTAATTTGAGACTTAATGCTCTATAAAATATTTGACCAGAGGAGAAGATAAAGTTAGACTCTTCTTAGAGGTATGTGGGAATAGGACGACTGACACAGGTTAGAGCATGGGAAATTCTACTCAAATATTAGGTGGTTTATTTGCTTGTTTGGTTTTTACCAAAAGTGTGGGATGGCCTTGACAATCTGTTTTGAGCTGGGAATTCAACTAGATGACTCTGGAGTACAAACCTAAATGATGTTTCTGTGGTTCTAGCCCTATTTCAGGGAAAATTTAATCTTATACTTGCAACCATCTCTTAAGACAAATATCTTTAAGATAAATATCAGCTGTTAGCCAGGGTGGACTGAATTCAGTGGGAGGATGGGCATATATTTAAGCAGCATTCTGAACAGGGATAGGTTCCTCCACTGGGGCTCAGATACACAGGAAACTATGCTACATTGATAAATTTTGTTTATAAGGAATGAGCAGTCAGCAGAAGTTCTGTTTCTCTCTGCCTTCTTTTGCACACTTATATAAAAATAAAACAGTACAAAGAAAATTACTTCATGGTAATCCTAATGAAGTCTTATGGTTGGGACTGTAAGAAGGGCTCTTAAGTATACTGCTTATTATGGCTATATTTCTTTCTTTCTCTTATTTTGACTCTGAACTTGCTGCTGCTAGTCAGAGGTAACAGCAAAACACCTAATTAACCTTTTGCATAGTTAATAATTTTCTATTATGTGACAACATCCTTGATGTCTTCCAGACTTGCTTTTATATTTTACCTTTAAATGATTAAAACTGTTGTTCAGTTGCCTTACCACTCTGCATTCCATCTCTCTTCTGATGGAGCCAGGCCAATAGAAAAAAATGTTTATTTTCATAAATGTGAAAATTTCTACATTCTAACAGAATAATTGTGTTTGTCATCACCATATTGAAATAGACTTTTTTCCAGTTTTCCATATTTTTGTGCATCTTAATGTGTGTGTGTAGAGTGATGATAGGCAGCAGTGGAAAGAAAAATGTAGTCCTGGTATAAAATATATATATTTATTTTTAACTACCATGTTTGCTTTGTAGTATTTCTGTTACAGATGGCAAATTAAACCAAGTATGGAACTGCCATTTATGATGGCAAATATCTGCATGTGGACCTATTCTAACTTCTGCGTGTTCAAATTATATCAAAACAGCCAAGCAAAACCAAACACTAGCTTACACTCACAGAGAATCAGTACCAATCTGTCTGCTTACTGTTGCCCTGAAATGAAGAGCATGAGTGAGCAGAGAGAGAATGGAAACATGCTGCAGGAGAAGAGGATCTCTCCCTCCCAGGACCAGAAACTTTGAGGCCAAACCAGATATGAAAGTCTAACATCATCTAGGTGACAGGAGGATTGCAAAGGAACTATGAAATCACATCTTCTCCTTCCTAGATCTGGCCAGATCCAGCATCAAAGTCAAAGCAGCACCAAGGCAGAGGGCACAGATTCCTCCCATTTCCCTGATGAAGTGAGTAACTAAAGCAGCCATGCAGGTGGGCTAGTGGGGGAGGTGGATGCTGGTAGCAGGAGGGACTCCACCTTGCTAATATCACTATTGTACAATGCTGAGGATAATACTGTAGAATTATATACTTCCATTTGAATGGACTTTGCTCCTGAACTCATTTCCTATAAGCCAGATGTTTGCTACTAGGACAAAAATAAATTTTCAGGTATTTTTAAATATGAAAATTCCTCAGCAAGTTTGCAGATGATACCAAGCAGAGCAGTGCAGTTGACACAAAAGAAGGAAGGGATGCCATCCAGGGGACCTCAACTAGCTTGAGAGGTGGGCCCATATGAACCTAATTAGGTTTAACAAGACAAAGTGCGAGACCCTGTACCTGAGTCAGGGCAGTCCCAAACATGAATACAAACCGGGAGAAGAAGACGTAGAGAGCAGTCCTGCAGAGAAGGACTTAGTCCCTGACTACAAACTGGGAGAAGAAGACATAGAGAGCAGTCCTGCAGAGAAGGACTTGGGGGTTCTGGTGAATGAAAAGCTGGACATGAGCCAGTGGTGTGCACATGTAGCCCAGAAAGCCAACTGCATCCTGGGCTGCATCAAAAGAAGCATGGCCAGCAGTTCAAAGGACATGATTTTCCCCCTCTTTTCCATTCTTATGAGACCTACAAACTGGGAGAAGAAGACATAGAGAGCAGTCCTGCAGAGAAGGACTTGGGGGTTCTGGTGAATGAAAAGCTGGACATGAGCCAGTGGTGTGCACATGTAGCCCAGAAAGCCAACTGCATCCTGGGCTGCATCAAAAGAAGCATGGCCAGCAGTTCAAAGGACATGATTTTCCCCCTCTTTTCCATTCTTATGAGACCTCACCTGGAGTACTGTGTCCCTCTTTGGGGTCCTCAGCACAAGAAAGACATGGACCTGTTAGAATGGGCCCAGAGGAGGGCCATGAGGGTGATCAGAGGGCTGGAGTACTTCTATGAAGACAGGCTGAGTGTCAGCAGCTTTTCGGTACCTAAGGGAGACTTATAAAAAAGACAGAGAGGGACTCTTTACATGGGGAAATTGTGATAGGACAAGGGAAAACATTTTAAAATTAAAATATGGGAAACCTATATTAGATGTTTGGAGGAAATTCTTTACTGAGAAAGTGGTGGTAGTGGTCGCAGAGAAGTTGTGAATGTCTCATCCCTGGGATTGTTCAAGGCCAGGCTGGATGAGGCCCTGAGCAACCTTGTCTGCTGGAAGGCATCCCTGACTAGGGCAAGGGGTTTGAAACTAGATGATTTTTAAAGCACCTTCCAACTCAAGCCTTTCCATGATTCTATGGAAATGATAAGTGGAATTTACAGTTGCTTAACTTTTTGCACAATTTTATATGTTGTAAATATTCAACAGCACAGAATAATTGCAAATTATAATTCATAGTGGCATAATACTCTTCAATTATGCTGTGTCAAAACAGTGTTGTCTTTTAGTGCATCTTTACTTCTGCAAAAATACTATCAGCTCTTCATCAAAATACCAATTATCAAAAGCAGGAGCTAATATTTCTGTGTACTTTCTATGTCTTTGTTCATGGGATTTAATTTTAAATTGTTAAATCAAAACACATAGCCACCAGGCCTACCTCTTTTTTCCACACAATTATATTACAAGTATGGCCAGTCTGCAATGGTCTGCCTACTTAGATACCAGAGATTTAATCCTGGCCTCATGGAGATACTGACAAAATGTCTTATTATTTCTGAAGGTAGTGAGCAGAGTGCACCATGTCAGCAGATTATTCAGTGTACCAGGGATGGTAGGAAAAGACCATGGAACAAGCCGACACCACAAAGCTCAGTTTCTGAGGTGGTCCAAGCAAGGGATCAGCTGTGTCGGGAAAAGCACACACACGTGCGCATACACACACACACACACACACACACACACACACCATCAACATAGGACTTTCACATCCAGTTGTCAGCATCAGACACCAATGAGAGCAATGCCTGGCAGTATGGCAGTATATGTTTCCAGCAGTTTTCACTATCTCTCTTCTCCCCACTGCTGGCCCATGGCACGGCTCACCAGAGTCAGGCTGGTTTGCAGTGTACTCAGCTCTTGGCCAAAGTGAGACCAGGCCCTTTATAGTAAAAGATTTGAGGCACCGGGATTTCACTTTTTCTTTTGTCTTGTGGTTTTTTTTTCTCTAACCCAATTGCACCAGCTTTTCAAGATCTTTTAGGTAAGAGGCTAAGACTGCTCACTAAAGCCGTAGTTCTTCCAGTACACTGCAGGCACCAAAGCCTCAGAACACGGTGCAGAATGAAGACTCAATTTCTAGTCCATTTAAAGAAATCATTAATGTTATTTACTGCGGTTCTTCTACCCTGGCAGTGCAACATGTTCTGTTTTATCCATTTTTAGCCCATCTTCATCTACGTTAGATTATTTCAGTCTTTTAAAATGTTTGGGATTTCACTTTTTCTTTTGCCTTGTGGGTTTTTTTCTCTAACCCAATTGCACCAGCTTTTCAAGATCTTTTAGGTAAGAGGCTAAGACTGCTCACTAAAGCCGTAGTTCTTCCAGTACACTGCAGGCACCAAAGCCTCAGAACACGGTGCAGAATGAAGACTCAATTTCTAGTCCATTTAAAGAAATCATTAATGTTATTTACTGCGGTTCTTCTACCCTGGCAGTGCAACATGTTCTGTTTTATCCATTTTTAGCCCATCTTCATCTACGTTAGATTATTTCAGTCTTTTAAAATGTTTCTTTTCAGCCTTTTTCCAAACACAAGCTCTTCACTCATAAAGAATAATTGGAAGACTTTTGTCTGTAGCTTTTCTCCCCATTTCCTTAATAGAAACTGGTTATTGTCATTGTCTAAGCTCAGATGAGCACATAGTATCATTAAAATCAACCTCCAAGTTATCTACAGGTTCTTTATATGATCAAAATATAATTTCTAGAGATAAGTTAAATTAATTGTATTTGCCTAGTAAGATAAAAAAATCTGAGTAGGTGTTTGCATGTTTTATTTAAAGCAGTTTGTATCTGTTCTAATTTTCAGCTTTAATATTCCATTTGATGCTGTAAAACTCTTGACTAGTGTATTTATGTATTTGATGCCTGTATTACACTCCAAATTCATCAAAATGTCAATCATCTGTGGCAACAGTCTGCTCCTTTTTATCAGTTTTCTGTATTATTAGGTTGTAGATGCAATCACACAGAGCTGGTGTTGGTGTGTATTTGATCTACCCTCCTCCCCCGCGGATCTGATACTTTCATGGGCATTGATAAAAAGCAATGCACAGAGGTAAAATTAAATTCTGATCTGTTGGCAAATCTACACTGTCAAGAATTGACACTCCTGGCAGTGTCTGACATTCTCGTGCTGGAAAAAATAACAACTGCTTATCAATGATGTATCAGAGATGGGCTCAAACCAACTGGTGTACTGTGCTGGAAAAAATAACAGCTGCTTATCAATGATGTATTAGAGATGGGCTCAAACCAACTGGTGTACACATTCAGATCAGAAAAGAGAAAGTATTCATTGGTAAAGTGATCCCTTGGCTCCTACTATGTATATGACCTACATCTGTATCTTCTGTGGCAGCTGCTTGGATTCAGACTCAAGGTCACAGAGGTAAGTGCCCGGAGTCGGTTACAGTTATACTATCATTAGAGACACAGCTTGAATATGAGCTGTCCTGGTTTTCTTAATCTGGAAAGTCAGCTGACTCCCTCAAAGCCAGAGCTTAGATGGCTCCCTCAAACTAGAGCTTAGCTGCCAGCCAGCAGGTTGGTGGTGTGAGGAATCAGGAAGCCAGGCTCAGCTGAAGTGGCAGTATTGTCTGCATGGGTTTTTTTTGTCTCTGTGTAATTTTGCATTTGATGCTCTTACTGATTTCCAGATTCTGACAAACATAAGAGCTGGATTTCATACCAGCTATTGCAGTACCCATAACCATTACAGTGGTTAGGGTACTGTATACAAACAGATATGAGCAAAGCAAAAGAAAAATGTACCATGTTTTGAAAGGACTTAAGCAGGGAGGGGCACAGAGTACCTGGTAGGGCACAGGGCTATGGGGGAACAAACACTGCAAGGTGCACTGCAGGGCATGCACCATCAGATATCCTCCAGGCAGGGTGCCCCAGCTGCCTCTAGGGATGCAGGAAGGGTGAGGTGAAAGATCTAGTCTTCCATCTGGTTTTCTGGCTAGATCACAGAGAGGCATATGAACTTCAGCCTATCTTAACATACCTGAAATATTTTGCTGTTCTTGCCCTAAATTGAATATTTAGTGTTATTTTCCATTTTAAAAGTATAAATAGAGTGAGAAACTCCATAAAATATGTAATGGAGTACTTCAAGTAAAGTACTAGATGAGTTAAATGGCTTATAAAAGTCAGTGTTACACTCATCAGTTTCATTGAATCTCAGTCTTAACTTGCAAACTTAAAGTGAATAAATTAGTTTATGCAGAACAGTAGATCACAGTGTAGCACAATTAATTACTCCTCAGACCACCTCTTTCAGATGAAACTGGAGATGCTTCTGGTTGTAAGACTTTGAGGTTCACTTCAGCATTTCTGTGGTGTCTTGTTTACACTTTAGTAGTAATCCAGCAACACTCTAGATATTTTCCAAACAGAAGTTCGTGCTCCAGGAACACTTAAGCCATAATATACTGTTTTAAAATATTGCATTAACAAATTATTTTGCAGTTAGGCAGGCTGTTATATTCTGTTTGTTTCTTGAGCATGTATATCTCTGAGCATTTAGCTTGTACTGTTACCGTAGAGGGGTACACCTCTTCAAGAATGGGAACATCAGAGGTCATCCTCAGGAAGAACTCTCCTGAAAGAGTCCTAACTTACCAGAGATGCAGAGATGCAAAAGGTTCTGAGACCTTGCTATGGAATAAAGATTTCCAGTATTTACTTGTGAATTCCAAGTTAGAAAATAATCTTCAAGTTTGCAGAAGTATGTGGGAGAGTGTGTGACTGTGTGTGTGAGAGAGACGGGAAGTGCCAGGTAATTCCAGAAAGACTGAAACAGCGAAAGGAACCGTTTGTGATTAGAAAAAAAAAAAAAGCTTACTGCTGAGAAATGCTGTGCTCTGCTACACATTTCAGGTATGCCAGAGATTCAAAAGGTCATTGCCAAGAGCAGTTTCCTCTGCTGTAGACACACAGTAAATGTGTGAAGTGGCCCTGAGAGTAAGGCTGGTAAGACTTAGTACAAATATGTTTGATCTGCAGGGGTTTTTCTCTTTTTTTTCCATATGTTCAGTCCTGCAATAAAGATGTCAGTCACAGCCATTTGCAGGCAAAACTGTATTTTTAAAAGAGAAAATATGGTATCCTAGAAATGGGAATAAGACCAAGGGAGGAGTGTTGTTTAAGAAATGGATCTGTCAGCTGACATGGGGAAAAATCATACAGTAAGAGTTGATGATGAGCATTTCTGCTTTCTGAGGGAAATGCAATGGCCAAGTTTTGAATATATGCAGGCAAAGCTCTATCCTTCATCTTTCTGTTAGGTGTTAGCAGGGTCAGAGAGTAGCTGATCTTAAACAGGTACATTATTTTCTTTAATAAGTAGGTCACACAACATAAAACAAGAGTGTTACAGCTTGATCACCATTTAAAACTTCCCTTAACACCAAATTCACTGCACATTTAGTAGTTTGGTTGGTTAGTTTGCACAGTGGGACAAACAATATTCCTGTAGTTCTGAGCACCAAATCTGCATTTCAAACATGAAAACCTGCACTTGTAAGTGAAAACATATCAAGATTTTCTAGCTGAATGAGACATGCTATGTCATATCCCTGTACCATCCAAAAGACTGTTCCTCTGTATCCCATCACAGTTTTGCTCTCAGCATGCATATATACATACTTTTGGGTTTGGTTGAGTTGGGGTTTTTTTAATCACTAATATTGCTCTAAAGTCCTGGAGTTGTCAGGTGGTCCTTTCATCTTTTAAATTTTTTTTTCCAGGACTTTCTTGATGTTCTTTTCCATGTATCCTAGCTACAGTTACCTAAAGAAAATAACTGACTTCACCAAAGGTCACAGTGCTTCAGCTACCCCCGCATTGTTTCAGCAAATAAAGTGTAGGGTTTTTTCTCATTTGTGTTCTGGGTTATTCCCATTCAAGGGTCTTAACGCATCATGCTATACTTCAAAGTCTTTAGAGAAGGTCAAATGGGCTGATGGGTAGGAAGGTGATACTGGCTCATTAAATGCCATTTTCCTGTCGCTGGGTTCATTTCTCTTGACCAGTTGTCTGAGTGATTCTATATAGTTTATGACTAGTTGTTCTGTGGCTCCCAAAGCTCCCCAGAAGTTGTCAGAGTAGTGGACTAGTACACAATTTCTTTCTTCCCGGGCTATGCAGTTAATGTAACACTTTTCTGGTTCCTAACAGCTCTGTCAATTTGGTGGACATGGCTGAAATTTATTGCAGATACTGAGTTACGCAGCAGACTTTCTTGGTCATTGCTGTTTTAAGCATCAGCAGATTCACTTTATTACAGTAGCAGTAAAAGACCACTTTCCGTGGGATAAGCATGCTTGAATAACTGCTTTGACCAGTGAATGCTGGGGATATGGCTAAAGCTCCTGGGAGTCACATACCAAAAGCCAAATTTAAGTAAGATACCTTAGAGGTATGAAGGAAGTTTTCATTTCTTATCATTTGGGTCACCATCTAGCCCTCAGGTTCTGAAATTTCCAGCTTCTCAAAATGTGTTCTGCATGTGTGCTATGCTCGTTTTCAACGAGTAAAGAGTTGTGGTTATTTAAACCAGAGCTAGGTAAAGACCTCATAGGGAAATTGCATGTAGGAGTGTGGTTCTTGTTAACAGCATTGTTGTGTATATATCTCTGCATGCAATACTTAACACGTTAGACAAGTATTTTAACAAACAATTCTCACACATTACATTATATTTGATCACATATTCAAAGGTAAGTGTAATTCTGCCATAGTGATTCTGAACAATGACTTCTTTTAAGCAGTCAAGCACACGTTGAGAGGATTTTGCTTTTATTCAGTTTACACCTGTTGATGGGAAATACGCTGTCATATACCACAGAAGCTGTTCTATTAATGTATGTTTAATGAAAGCTTACTGCTGCATGCAGCAGTGTCTGAGGCTTTGAATTTTAGTTCACATTATTTCTGGTATGCCTTTGAAATAATTCTATGCTACTTCAGAAGGCCTTGGTCTGCAGATCTGCTCTTGCAATGAAGTATGAAGAAACTTTATATGATGGCACAAACCTACTAGGGTGAATTAAATCTCAGATTGTTTTTTTCTAAAGAACTTATAACAGCAGTTTACAACAACATATCAGGCAGTTCCTAGTTCTAAAAATGTCCAAAAAAAGGATTTTGCATAACTTTTTTGTTGGGGCAGCCTATAGATGAGATATAGAACTTTCTTATAGAAACAGCAGTTGGAATTTTAGTTCCTTACAATCTGGAATAAGCATCACCTAGAGCAGATCTTTGCTTTCTTATAATTTTCCATCTGAATGGTAAGACTTTGATTAAGGGTATTAAACTAAAATATCCAATTTTCACAGAAATGTCATTGCAAGTTGTAATAGAGAAGGCACATGTAAATACAGGTATGGAAGGATTAATAGCAAAATATCTTTCTATGACCAGCAGCTCACACAGAGCTGGCAAAAATCAGACCTTATGTGGGAGGGAAGTAGAGAAAGACTTATTTGCATTTACAAAAGGCTGACTTGCCCATGTCAGAATACCATGTGGAGCCAGGATGTCTCCTAGCCCGAGACAGTAAGTCTGCATTGACGGCATCAGGCAGAGGGACAGATAATATCAGTGATTTCTAGTGAGTTACAGTAACCTCCACATGGGGTTCTTCAAATAAAGGAAGTCCCAGTACTAATAAAGGTGGACAAATAGTAATACAGGGACAGGAGGATAGACTCATATGCATATATATTGCTGATCTGCATTAGTCGACAATGGTCTTCCACCTTGATTTTCAGTGTAAGAATGGTGTAGAAGAGTTTTATTATTCTGAGGAGAGCTTAGAATTAAATTATGGTTTATGACACTTGTTTTGGCCCATTTTGTTACTCTGATGTGATTTGACAGTACTATTAGAGAACAGCACCCTTGGTGATCTGGTTTACGAATCTCAGCATTTTGAAAGTGTTATTAAGCTCACATAATTATTTTTTCAGGCTAGCTAAGGTAAAAAGGAGGTAGTAGGTATCTGCAGCTGAAAACAGTCACTTATTATTTCAATAAAACTTTTTACTGTGTGCTTAGTTAACTTAAGCATTTGCAATTCTTTCATGGTCCTCTGAGAGTCTGATTGATTGTGATGTGGCTCCTGGATCAATACTGCTGTAGCATACCAAACAGTTGCCAGCGCAAGTTGTGCAACTGCTTTATAGAAAGCAATCTGTCACTTTTCCCTGTCATGTAGATATGCTAATTCAGCTGTTTTTCTGGATGCAAAGCATTTCCTCCAAGAGTGATATGTGTGTATATGCAAAGTGCTTTCATTACCATATTTTTTCTAAATACCTGAGTACTTAATGGACAAAGTGCATTCAATATCAAAATGGGAACCACAAGCCACATATTTTGATATAGTCTCTAACTGATACAAGAGGTTATCAAGATTCAGGATACAAGATTGCATCTTTGCTTGCTCATCACCTGCAGAGTATTTATTTCAGCTGCTGCTAATCAAGTTACTAAGAAGCAGTCTGCTTGAAGAAGCAGTGTTGCACAGCCACTCCTTGTTATTTCTTGCTTCATGTAAGAGGGGTTTTTGTCTTGATACCTCACGATACATCATGCTTTTAAAAGCTTCAGTGAATAATAGTATTTTCCTGTTGGAATGAAGAAAGGAAGGGATGAGGGTTTCCTTATTACCTGTGGGAATCCATTAGCTCTTTAGAAGCTTTATGAGACATTCTAAAAAGGGCTAGTGAGCAGAGAAAAAGTCTGCAGTCATCTTCTTCACAGTTACTTTTACATCGTATTCTATTTCCATTTTTCTTAAGGTTATATCTTTCAACCATTGTCTCATAATCAAACCAAGAAGGAACAAATCTACACAAACATTAATGAGATTTGATCTCTGTTGTATAGGGTGGTATGTACCTTCTGCTAATCCTAGAGAAAAACATGATGCTCTGTTAAAGCTCAACATCACAGAAAAGTTAAAAAAGTGTTTACTGTAGACCAGTTTTTTGATGGGACCTCACTGTATACAACAGAAAGTAAAGCTGAACAGGGCAGATGCACTGCAATGGCATTTGTGCTATCAATTTTGTCTCAGTTTTAAGCACAATACAAAGTAAGGTTGTTAAGTTACTGGTATTTTTAAAGCTTTTCTCTTTTGGGACACTATATATACTGAAATGAAAATCTGAAACACATTTTAAAATAAAAAGACACATGGCTATGGCAATTTATTTAGATAGGCTGAGGAAGTTGGGGCTGTTGAGCCTGGAGGAGAAAAGACTATGTGGAGACCTCATAGAAACTTTTCAATATCTGAAGGGGACCTACAAGGGAGCTGGTGAGGGGCTCTTTATTAGGAACTGCAATGATAAGACAAGGGGTAAGAGGTTCAAATTGAAGGATAAGAAATTTAGGTTAAATACTAGAAAAAAGTTTTTTAACTGTAAGAGTGGTGAGACACTGGCACAGGTTGTCCAGGGAAGTGGTGGTTGTCTCAACCCTGGCAGTGTCCAAAGCCAGGTTGGATGAAGCCTTGAGCATTCTGGTCTAGTGGGGAGGTGTCCCTCCAAGGCAGGGGGATTTGGGACTAGATGATCTGTAAGGTCCATTCCAACCCCTAAAACTCCATGATTCTATAAAAAATTAAAAGTATTAGTTTCAAATTCTAATAGACTAAAGCTTCTCTTTTACAATGAGCCCACATATTATAATTATGTGTATTCAAAACAAAAATATCTTTATTTGGCTAGTTCAGAATTATTACAGAACCAACTTATCACCTTTTTTTCTTGCAGGCCATAGTGTCAAAGAAAAGCTTCTGGTTATCTAATGGCTAACAAGTCTTTAAATTTGATCTTAAAACCTCCTACAGAGCAGTGGAACATAAAATATCTTTATGAAAGTAATAATGTTATCATAAATCAAATGCTAAGTTTAGAGACACATGATTAGACATTTTTAGGGTGCCAAAATACAGCATTAAATTTAACATATTAAAATATGCTTGGTTACAATGACAGTAAATTTAAATCATCCCTGTAGCAGGAGCAGCAACAGCAGCAGCAGATGGGTTCAACAAGAGAAGCAAATACTCTCAACTGGTGTTCAAATAGTGAACACAAGATCAAGATAATTCTCAGCAATATACCAAACAGTTTGAGCACCTGTGTAAATATGTGTAAGGCTCAAATCAACTACAGTTTCTTTTAAAATCAGGGGATGGGGAGATATGGGTGGTGGTCGTGCCTGTATTGCCAGCTATACTGGCTGGATGGCTGGGCCCAGAGTGGTGGTGAACAGTGCTGCACCTAGTTGACAGCCAGTCACTAGTGGTGCTCCCCAGGGGTCAGTGCTGGGCCCAGTTCTCTTTAACATCCTTGTTGATGATTTGGATGAGGGGATTGAGCATGTTGTTGATGACACAAAGTTGGGGGGAGTGTC
>NW_008680797.1:0-556 GCF_000695815.1 Acanthisitta chloris
AGAGGCTTGGTAAACTCTTCCACCAGCTCCCTCATCACTCTAGGATGGATCCCATCCAGTCCCATAGATTTGTGAGGATCCAAGTGGCTAAGCAGATCTCTAACCATTTCCTCTCAGATTTCATGGGGGCTGTTTGGCTTCCTATCTCTGTCTATCAGCTCTAGAGTCCAGCTGTCCTGAGGACAACCTGTCCTACTATTGAAAACTGAGGCAAAGAAGGTGTTATCTACCTCAGCCTTTTCCTCATCTTTGGTGACTGTTCCCTCCCATGCCCAACAAGGAATTAAGGTTCTCCTTGCCCTTCCTTTTGCTATTGATGTGTTTATAGAAACATTGTTTGTTATCCCTGACAGAAGTGGCCAGATTTAGTTCAAATTGTGCCTTTGCCTCTCTAATTTTCTTCCTACACAACCTAACTATACTCCTGACTTAAAAAAAAAAAAAAAAAAAAAAAAAGACAAAGCCTAGCTTGCATTTCCAGCCCCTTTTCCAGGTCATTTTGAAAGGCTGTTAAAACAGCCTTCCCTCTCCTTAGCCCCCAAAGGGCCTAAGATAG
>NW_008680797.1:596-1800 GCF_000695815.1 Acanthisitta chloris
GAAAGCTGCTGGAGCAAGCAGATGCAAAGCAGCAGAGACATAAAACTAAACAAACTAGTAACAAAATGAAATAATAGTAATCTGTGCTATTTCAAACACAAAGAAATACACAACATTAAACTCTGTACAATCTTCCCTTTTAATAAAACACTTCCACCACCCAGAAGGCCTGACATGGACCAGACTTTCCAGGCTCAGCTAAACAATTGTGTTAATGACACTAATATTTTTCTGTATTTCAGCTATGCAAGCCTTGTTCCAAGGGTTGCATGTTAATAATATTCAGCCAAGTGTGGCAACACTGACACTTCCACTTGACAGAAGACACTGATCACCAGCAAAGTGTTTACTGCTGTGCTTTGTAAACCTTGTCATTAGGCCTGGCAGTGCTGAAAGCAACATTGACCAGTGCCACCCTGATGCCAGAGCTTTCACTGAGACAGGGGATTTTCAGGAGAGGGATGAAAAATTTTCTACAACACAATCACATTTGGCAACAGTCCTGAAAAGCCTGAATTTCTAAAAAAGAAAGAGGAAAAAGGAAACCTAAAAACTCAATGCCTTTTAGGGCTTCTTTGTAGACTGTGATAAACCTAGAAAACAGATGAAAGAGCTGACAGATTTCCCCTGACCCAAACACCTCCTGCAGATCATCCTACAAATTACCATGTGTGAAAGTATAATTCAGCCCCTAATAGTATGATGCTTGGCATTCCTTCATTTCATCCCAACAGCTGCATTTGGAAAACTTCTAACAGAAGCTATTACCATTCACTGTACTGAACAGGTAACAATCAACACTTTTATTATGATTCCTGCGATAAAGACCTTTCACATGTTGGCCTTGCAGTATCCCCATGTTCTGCTTTTTCATTTCTCCCATGCATGCTATTTCCAAGTTACACAATCATGAACATGTTTGACAGAGCCCCAGTCAGGGCCATTGGACAGGATGCACACAAAGACAAAATGTTTTTGGTGCAGCCTTCTACTATTCTGGCAAATTTGCGGCTTGCACTTGGGTGACGTGGAAGTGACACAACTCTTCTGGCAGACAGGCATAGTGACTGAAAACATCTGTGCTCATTGCTCAGAACCTGACATTAGGTGCTGCTGACTCACCTGCTTTGCACAGCTGGAGGGAGAGCTTTAAACTGGTTTCACTCATGCCATTTGCTTTCACTGAGGGTCATGTTAGGCAACC
>NW_008680797.1:1823-12090 GCF_000695815.1 Acanthisitta chloris
AAAGCACTTCAGCACTCCCGTTTCTCCCTAATTACTGCAGATGATATTAAGACATGGGTTACACCACCTACTAATCAATGCATTCAGAGTCTTGTCAGCACGGAGCAGGTAGTGCTGCATTCTGGGGAGAGGAGACAGCTCGGGTGTCATTTTCTCATCTCCCCATGGCAGGACCTGGAAAAAAAGCAGACAGTTGGCAGAAGAGTGTGCTCTTTAATCACTGAAGCACCTCCTTATAAAGTCTGAGTCCTGCTGCATTAATTACATTATGAAATTTGCCTTTGTATTGAGGGGGTGGGGGAAGCAGTAGTTTCCCCTTTCAATTGTTGGAAAGCCATTCCTTCTTCTTGCCTTTGGACTGTCCCTGTGTATCTCTTTCTGTGGAAGGGACCCGTGATGCCCACAGGCCCACATGCTACTTTCACACTGGAACAAATGAAACTCATCATAGCAACTCATTGTGGCTGGGACCTACATCTGTATTTTTTCTCACTGGTGCCACTGCATCTCCAAGATGACATTTTTAGAGAAGCAGACTGGCATTAATTTGAAAGGAAAAGCACACAGAAGCTCTTATTCAGACACACACACTCCACAACAGTGGAAACTATTATTTGATGGGCATAACAGAAGGAATGCCAGTATAATGGACTAAGTTAGGGGCCTCACCACATATATAAAAGCAATTTAAGCAAAACACTAAGTGGCATATAAATTAGTTACAATAACACTTCAGCAGACAATTATGTCATTATGTCTCCAGAGTTCACAGAGGGAGGTCTGGAACATTCTTCCAGAAAGCAAGCTGAAGCAGAGACCTCAGTAGTTAAAAATACTACATGCTCATTTAAAAACATGAGTACAACTCTTTATGGTATTGAGAAAGTTTGATCTGTCTTTTTCATATGGAAATTATTTGTTTGGTTTTCCCCCCTTCTGATTAGAAACCAAAGTGGGGTAGAATTTCATTAAAGGCTGTACCAAGAGATTTAAAGAATGTTTTATGGCTTAAGTACCAGGTTGGGCAACTTGTCTTTTTTGGTTTTTTCCCAGCCACTGCTTTCCTGCATGAACTCAGGCAAGTCACCAAGAATTTACTCTGACTGCCAATCAGTAAGCCTAGGCTGGCTTCCTTCAGTTTACTGAATTCATATAAACTGCATAGACTATCTTAATGTTGCAAGCCATTGTACATCAGAGCCTCCAGCCAAGCTAAATAAAGATAAAATAGTTAAATATTTATAAATTGCTGCTTTTAGTATTTTAACATTTAGATCAGAAGTCATTCCTCAGCATGGCTCCCCTGAAAAAAGCAGATGATGTCATGGGACCTAATGTCATGACAACTTGTTCCTTTCAAGTGCTTTTGACAGAAATGGGACTACCTCTTCATCCAGCTCCACTTCATTCATATACTCCACAGGCAATGCCTTCAGTGGTTGTCACCACGCTGCTCTTCTCAGCCTGGCCCTGGGAAGAGCCTGTCCCTACGCTGTGTCCAGCGGCACCTGTGCCTGCTTTCAGGAGCAGCAGGTCCACTCTGTGCTCGGACAGGCTGGCAGCAGCAGCAGTGCCTAAATCCACATTAGATTTCACTGCAGAACAGTCACACCAGGGTTCTCCTAGTCCCCAAAGGGCACCTGCTGCCTCTTCATACATCCCACTGTACCCTTCTTTCCCAGCCATATTTGTGAGGCTAGAGACAGCCTGGAATATGCTTGCTTATGCTGCAGTTCTAAGTGAGCAATACACACACAGAGTAAAGCACTTCTTATGCTGCTTGGGTTGGAGCAACAAGGAACTTTGAGCCACCTCAGGTGACAGATGTACAGGTGACAGAGGGAGCATCAAAAGCAGCTGCCTTTAATTCCTGGTCCCAGATTGAACCATAAGATGCTTTTGCTTGGGTTTTTTTATTTTTTAAAAATAATCATCTACCTCATAACTAAACTAAACCAGTTCTCACGTTCTCTTTCAGAGACTGACAAGATCACACTTGAGTGACTAACCAGAAGGTTTTTTTGGAAGCAAAACAATGATTAGCCACTGGTTAAGCTACTGAAGAGCCAGAAGACAGGGGTCACTGTTCACTTCCTCTCAAAATCCATTAGCACCAACCTCAATCAATTCTTTTCTATTGAGCTGTTCTCCAGTCATACAACTTACTCAGTCCTTCCACATCTCCTTCTCTCCCCAACAGCAGCTCTGTTCCCCATCTATCACTCCTCATCCTCCTCTCCTTCAGGGGTCCTGGAAAGATCTGCACTGTTAGCAACCACTTTGGCTTTGAACTCCTTTGTCAAAAGGCACTGGGACATGTCAACATTTTAGGAAATGGATCTGCTGTTTCCACTCAGGTTACTAAAGACTGAACCCATAACTCTCAGAATGAACTTGAGCTATCCCCTTCTTGGGAATTATCCACCTTTCCCTAATGCCTCAAGTAAATCAGTAATTTTTGAAGAGAAACATCTGATGTTGCTCTACAGTTGAGTGCTCCTGTATTGCTCAATGACTTACTGAAAGCAAAAAGTAACAAACATCATTAAACATTGAAATATCAGTTTATACTGGAGACAGGGATTTCAAGACTGCCCACAGCATAGCAGCACACTTCAGTCCAGGTCTTGAATGAAGCTTGAGCCCAAACTCAACTTACAGCTTTGTTAGATGTGAGACTACAACAACCAACTTACATCAGGTTGAAGGTAGGTATTTAAAGGAGGTTTATTGGGGCCAATACTAAATTCAAACAGCAACAAGCTCATTTTCCATGTTAACCACACCAACTGTTGACAGATGAAGTTTCAGTAGAAAGTCCAAATTTTCATTTCGCCATGATTTCCTGAAACGTGACTACAGATTTCAGTATTTGGCATTTGATCTTCGAGAGAGATATCATGTTTAAGAACATTCTACCAAATACATTTAAATCATGACACAAAACCAAAATATTTTTTAACTTTTGAAACATAAAGCTGTTAGTATGAAATTAGCCTTTATTTTTTTACCTCAAAATAAATGCACATTTATCATTTATTCAAATGAAAACTGAAAAAGACTCTTAGGCAAGGGGGAACCTTAACAGAGCAAATATCACAAACATCCTCAAGTTCCTTTCTCCTGCTGTTGCCCAGCTGTTTGGCTAAAACCACCAGCTTAATATCTTTTTTTTTTCCTGTCCATTTGGTCGATTTAAAACAAACACGGGAAAGCACCAGAATTAGAAGTGGTATAAAACAAACCCAGGTACTCGTTCTTATGAGAATTCAGGTCCATGTGTTGCCACACTTTTATATAAAACTTTCACTAAGTGTTGTACTAAACAGGATTTAGTAACCTTTTCTGCAGTTTAACTCGATATCTTGGTAAGAGAAGTCAATGCATAAGCATGTCAGAAGTCAATGCTATAGTGTACCTACAGTCTAACTCTATCAGGGCTTCTAAATACTGTTCACCAGAGTGATGTCTTATAGTTGAATTTCAGTTTCAGCAGGTACTTCAGATTAACCTGAGCAACGTCATACACAATATATCTGGGAAGAATGTTAAGGAATAATTACAGTAGCTGATCATTAATAACACAGAAAAACCTAAAAACACAGTCAAACTTCGCCTTTGACCTTATGTCATCATACAGATGCCTGTGTGATCAACCAGTTCTAACAGCTCAAATCACAAATTTTTAAATTCGACTTTTCTTTGAATCTAAAAATGTTTTATACAATAGTTATAAACAAGAAATTAACAGTGGTGTGGAGAACTGATGATGGTGCAGCAGACAGGAATCCTACAGGCAGGTGAACAGACTTAGATATGTGGCTGTAGCTCTTGCAGATTATTTTTTGTCAGACAGAGCCATAACACACATCTCTCTCACTATCTAAGCAGTGGAGCAATGTAGCCTAGATGAGATCTGCAGTCACAGACTCTATTGCAGCTCTATTGCTACCTTCCAGCACACAGTCATTAATGCCCTCTTAATTTCCCACTAGAAAACCCAAACAGACTTAGATATGTGGCTGTAGCTCTTGCAGATTATTTTTTGTCAGACAGAGCCATAACACACATCTCTCTCACTATCTAAGCAGTGGAGCAATGTAGCCTAGATGAGATCTGCAGTCACAGACTCTATTGCAGCTCTATTGCTACCTTCCAGCACACAGTCATTAATGCCCTCTTAATTTCCCACTAGAAAACCCAAACTGAAATCACATAGAAGAGTTCTACAATGGTTGTCAGTGCTAGCACATTGTATGGCCACACCATTTTATTTTTTCAGAGACAGTTGCAGCTCAGCTATTTGTTTCTCAATGCTTGGGGTGTCAAGCTTACCTCTAATCCCAAAGCGTAAAAAAAAAAAAAAGAATATACATGTCACCTCATTTAGCTAGTATTAACTGTATTATAGTTTATTGTCTGACCAAAACAGATACTGTATTTAAGAAAACCTAAGATAAAAACAGTCTTGCTGTGAGTTGCATCACCAAGACTGCTTGCAGGAGGAAAACAGCTCACCAAGACAGAAGACAGTTTCTACAAACCCAGAGGTGGTATTAATGGGTTACTTGCTTCACTGGCAGTGAAGAGATTGAACTGGGGCCTTAGATATCATTTATTTGTATCCTTATGTCCTTCACTTGGAGACACTTCTGCCTAGAAGGAGACTTAATGGCTACATCAGATGTGCATTTGAAGCTTACCTCAATACTTGCAAAGGGTCTGGGGAAGAGGCTGCCTTAAGCACAGAGCTCCCCAACCTCTTCCTGGCCATGCCAGCCAGCCATAGCACTGTGAGGAAGAAATCAGACCAGAGCAGTGTGAAACCACAAGCTGCATTCCCCTCCCCTTGTCCTGGCACATCTCTGGGTAAGACGCTACTGGGCAGTGTTGCCTGGCCATCCCACACTTCAGGAGTCGAGTCCTGTTGGGGCAACAGCTATTTGCTACATGTATGCTTTCCTTTTCTTACAGAATGACTATTTAAATGTAACAATTGTAACATCATCTCCCGTACAGAAGAGGCTCTAGATTGTCTGCAAGCACTCTCGAAAGCAGATCTAGAAGAAACAAAATACAGTGTGCTGAAACTCCTGACCAGCCTTAGTTTAGTTTTAGTTCCGCTAAACTCAGCAACATCCAAACACTGTGCAGCCAACAGAACAGCAAAGGATACTCATTATACAGAAGACAGGTATCATTAATTCCTGTTGAGATTCCATTCCCTAAGGGAACCTCTACACCGCCAAGGGTGGTAGTGGCAGTGGGATCAGGTGCAGTTTTGCCCAAGCCTGGAAAGGGAAAAAACATTAATTACAAATCTAGAAGGCAAACACAGACTTTGCACATGAAGAAAATGACTCAGCCAGACAAATACTTCTTCACATATACTTTCAAATGCTGATTAAGTGTAGAAGTGTCTTAAAAAGAACACACAGAATACAGTTTATTAAATTCAACATCACCATACTTATGGCAGTCATGCTCTGCTACACTGAAAGTGAGAATTTTAGACTTTTGACTGTTGTCTAATCTGTATGATCAAAGCTATACCAGAACAGATTTATAGCTCTTGTATCCTAGTTTCATTAACAAAAACATGCACATTGCAGCATTCTTGGACAAGTAAAACAAACCAATTCTTATTCTCAAAAAACTTTTCAATACAAATCTGATTTGACATCCATAATCATGTGAGTAATATGTAATGAAAAAGATGCTAAATCATATTTTATTCTATTTTAGGCAACTGTTTTTTTAAACTTCTCAAAATGAAAAGTTTAAAAAAAGCCATTCATTACTAAGTGCTACTGTTCTTCACTCTCCCATCTTGGTACAGAAGACAGTCATGACTACCATTTCTTTTGCTTGAATCAGAGAGCTATGTCTTTTCTCTCATCTTCTTTTTCTGTGCAATATACTGATACTTTTAGCAGACAGCAGTGTAATAAGTACAGCTGTTCCACCTGAACTTTTATTCTTAGCTTTTCCCTTTTCTCCAAGCTTCTAAGGCACTTTGAAAACTAAACAATTAATTCTTCTGATCTATCAAACCTCTTGTCTTTCTTCCAAAATATGTAGGGTATTTATGATGAAAGCCAGTAAGAAGCTGGAAAACACACCTTATATTTTCTCCAGTGTAACATGAAATGAAAGTTTCCTCTTGAACTTCAGGCACCTTCTTCAGTTTTAACACTCCAAGTGTACTAACTCTCATCTCAAAACATCAAACAGACACACACTGATGCAACTACAGGGCAACATTAGGCAACTTCTTAAAGGAAGTACAGCTATGAAATCACAATAGTTCTATTTGCTAAGCAGAGCACCACAACCTGAGTTTGCCATCAATTATGGATTACCAATGACAACTGTAATCCTTACCTTTCACACTGTGTTTTCCCTTGGGCAATTTTGTGATGTGGGAAGCATTCTTTAGCTCATACCTAGACAGCACAAAGAACACACAACAGCATTTTACATGTGTCTTAAACTACCTTTGTGAAAAAGCACAAATTTTTCAGGCTTCATCTCATGGTGAGTTCATATAACCTAGATTCTAGTCTTCTGGAACTCAACAGCCTTCCTTCTTTGTCTCAGTTATTATTTTTAATGATGCTGGCATTTTATACAAGGTTCTAGACCTGCAACAATGATTTGTTTACTTTTTCCCCACAAAATAGCACTCATTTTAAGAAAAAAAAAAAATCGTGTTTCTAAAGAAATACTATGTGTTCTTTCTTCACATTGAAGAGAAGGCTTGCAATTTAAGCATCGCCTTCTACCACGATATATTAAGCACATTTGGCAAATACTCTTTATAAGTTACTTACATATTTCCAAGGGCAACTTCTCCCAGTAGTACTAAGCCTATGGGATCAGCCTGAGATGTGTGACAGTAGTTGGCACTCTTGGATACCATGTCTGCAAAATAGATGCCCTTCCCAAACATGTAGCCAGTCTGCGAGCAGGAAACAAACAAACAAATGAACAAACAACCCTCCCCAAACTGGGACAATAACACAAAGGCAGCACTGAATCCACCTGGCTGGGCCCCCAGGAGAGCAAAGCTGCACCTCCAACTCTTGTGGACACAGTCAGCAACCCACTCAGGACACACAATGCTGTCTGAATGCTGACAGATAACACAAGGCTCTTCCCACACAGAAATTCTCCTATTTAGGTTGTCTCCAGCTGTGGCCATCTCTGGACACAGGGATGTAGGCAGCCAGAGAAGCTGTTCCACATACCACGGGCGCTTCAGGCGGAGCTATCCGCAGCCCCTGCGAGAGGATGCCGGCGAAGTTGGTGGTGCGGGAGCCGTGCCACAGCAGCTGGCGATTGTGGAGCTGCTTGAATGGCTTGTAACGCTGACTCTCGCCTTCACGCTCAATCCTGAAGATCTTCCATTCAAAAAGGGATAGGAGAGAAAAGAATAACCAAGCAAACAAAGCTTCATGAAACTAATCAGAGGGGCGAAAAAAAAATCATCCAATCTGCAATGTACACTAATCCGCTAGGAAAACTAATCTGGATGGTTTTCAGTATTTGTGATTTGCTATGTTGTGCTAGCAAAAAAGAGGTAGTGTTGATCACATAGTACTTGTTATTGATTACTTCTCCATCTTTCATTCTGAGACCCTATTTTTCTGAAAAATCGTTCAGTGAAATAAGGCTCAATTTCAGACGATTACTCACTCCTCCCTCTCCTTTTTGAGGCCAATTAAAATAACAACAGAAAAACAAAGACACCTCATTCAGCTTAAATTCATCTCTGCCTAGAACTTTTCCTATTCTATTAAATAAAATCTGTTCTATCAAACCATCCCTTTAACAAAAGAAACTGGGTAAACTACTCAAAAATAAAATGAAACTGCAAACTAGTAAGTCAACTTAGAAGAGTCCGTCTTCACAAATTTAAACCCCAATATTGCCCAGCTTACATCCACGACTTTGAGGTCATATGCATTGTGCGTAGCAGCATGAGTATTTTTCACATATTGTTTAATAATCTTGGCTTCTTCTGAATCTTTGTCAACAACCTGCAAAGAGGCAAACGAGAAGTTTCTTTAGCAAACAAACTAGCAGGCTTCTTAAAACATGACGATATCCACCCTATGCTTGCAAGTCCCCACTTCTAGCTTCCTTTACCATTTAGGTGGAAATATACTCCCAGCTAGAGAAGATGTACAGTTTTACAGACAGCACTCGGTCACAGAATGCCTGAGACAGGAAGGCACTGCTGGAAATTGATTTTCAACTCCCTTACTCAATGCAGGGTCAGATGAAGGAAGTTGCCAAGGGTTGAGTTCAACACCTCCAAAAATGGAACCTCCACAGCCTCTCTGGTCAGCCTTTTCCAGTGTCTGACCACACTCAAGACAAATAAAAACCCCAAATGAAACACCATCAACAATAAAAGCTCTTTTTTTTTTGTTTAAATACAAATTATTGTATTTCAGTTAGTGCCCACTACCTCTTGACACTGGAAACCACTGAGAAGAGTCTGCTCCCCATCAGGTATTCATAGACATTGATAAGATATCCTTTGAGCCTTCTTCTCTTCAGGTCAAAAAGGCCCAGCTCTCTCTGCTTCTCCTCAATCAACACATGCTCCAGTCCCTTAACCATCTCAGTGCCAATACATCTGTCCAGTTACAGTTTAGGTGATTTGCTGTACTGCAAACTAACAGAACATCAGCTTACATTCACAGACACTAATTTCCTTTTATTTCCTTTACCTTAATATCAGTTCGAAGTTTTTCATAGTTGATGTCAATTGGGTCTTTATCTCCATCTTCATTTCCACCTCTGAGAAGGCTGTAAGCAACCTCAATATCAAGCAAGTTGTCCAACATCTGCACTTTAGCCTGAATTATTTAAACAGGTTATGTTACTTGTGCATTTGACATGTTCAGAGTACGTCTGGAATACCTCAAATTATAAAAGTGTATGAGAATCACTGGCCACATGGTGCCATCTAACAACACAACAGTCTTTTTAAAAAATAAATACATATATATATACTTACATATACTAAAATATACACTCATATATATACACATCTCTATCTTCTAATACTTTATACATGTATTTATATATACATATATGCACATAAACAAAAAGGTATTCTGAAGAAAACCAAGTTTAACCTCATACTTTCAGGATGTTAAAGTCAGTTTTTCTTCAAAATACCTTTTTGTTTGTGAGGTTTCAGCACTTAGTTTAACCTCATGCATTCATGAGGTCAAACTAAGTGTTAAAACCCCACAAATTCTCCGTGTTAGATGTCTGATATCACACCTGTTGCCTGCAAGCAACATACTGTTTCCAGTCAATACCTGAATGTATTCCAGGTTATTCAGGAGAGGTGGTTTCTTCATCCCAAAGTCATGAGGAATCAGAGTATAGAAGCGGTTGGAGAGGTCCAAGATCTGTGATTCTGAACCACTGTCAGCAACTGCCTAGACAAGACAACAAGAACCAAAGAAAATTAGTGAGTAAGAGTCTCCACAGCAATAGACAAACACACACAAGATACTTGAGGACTAACACAGAAGCAGCAATACACATAGTGCTCATGCCAAAACTCTCACAGGACTAAAAAGGGCAATACTATTTAATTGTTTTGCCCATAGTAAGTCACAGTATGTACACAGAAATACACAAAATTTCTGGTATGAGAAAAATGTAACGGGGATTATGTTTCTGGAGGGCAAAATACAGCTTCTAGATATGGAAGGGATGCATGTCCTTATCAAGGTTCTGGTCACTCTAACAACCGAAGTAAAACCTTCTATATCATGGGCAAGGGAGCCAACAATAAAATAAAAACAGGTTATGCTGGTACACTTTGCAAGCTGTTCAGGCAATAAATACTGTGAGTGATTCTGGAATGGATCAGTTCATGATGCATAATACAATAACATTATCAAGCCAGACCTCTTCATGTGTCAACCTTTATTCTCATCAGCTAACAGAATTCCCTGGGGTGGAACAGATTGAGACACAGGTTTCATTTGCTCAACTGCCATTTATGTCTGGCACAGTCTAAAGTTTGTGCTACAAAAGTGTGAAAGACAAGTACTGACCAAAGCGGTACAACAGTGAAGAGAACTACCTTGTTACCAATTGAAGCCACATCCTCTTTCTCCAGAGAGAGAGGGAGCAGAGATCTTTATACATACAGCTTAGCATCCAACCCACACTGAGCCCAGAATAACTTCTGAATTCCTCTTTTGCTCTAATGTCTCCTTCATGCTCACCT
>NW_008680797.1:12113-36769 GCF_000695815.1 Acanthisitta chloris
TCTGGATCTGTCGCTTGCTCAGTTTTCCCAGAGGCATCTTCTGGAGGTCAATCTGATGAAGATATAAGTGATTAAAACCAAATTTCACTACATTTAAGCCACTGCAGCATTCCCTCTCTGGTTATAAGGTGCTTCATATTCATTTGTGAAAAACAAACCAAAAAAACCCAACTAAGTTAAAAGCAATGTCTTGGATGCCTGCATTTATTTACTGATTTAATTTAGATGTTGGTTTTCTTTGTGTACTGATGACCATGTGAATGCAAAAACGTTCAACAAAACTCAAGTCCAATGGAGTCTTTTAGAAAGATCATACATACACACTCTGGACTCTTGACAGTACTCACCATACACCCTACAGATCAAACTAGCTTTTACTTAACTCAGTGGGTTTAAGATTTAGCTCAAGGACAGAAGATCCTATGAAGCCATGTATATCACCTACCATCTGGGCAGGTTCCACATTATTTATTCCCTATGGAGCTAGGAAATGTAGCTGTATGCAAATCTTCTCTGCAAGCTGCACTTGGAAGGCTTTTCCAAGCCACAGAGACTAAGGTGATAGCCCTGAAGTGATTTTGCATGGAGATTTCCACCTTGTACTGGGCTTAGGAGAACTTCCACCTTTAGGGTCAGCTAAGCATACATGAAGAGAGATACCAAGAAAAGCCAAGATGGGCTGCATGAGAGGACAGGCTTCAAACTGATCATGCCTTAGGGACATGCCTTGGGTCTGAAACAGCAACACTGCAACTAACATCGGACGCACTGAAGGTAACATGAAGAATTAGCTCCACATCACAGCTCTGCACACAAAGACTGTCACGAGAGGCAAGGGAGATGTTTGCCTTCCACCCAGGCAAGGGAGGACACAGCACTAGAGTAGACTGAGCCCTCTAACAAGCCATTTCATGTAAGGCAATGACATAGATAATTTTAATGAACTCCTGTATACTTAGTGAGGTAAAGTTCTTGAAAGCCAAATTAGAACCAGGAAGACAAATAAGAATTTGCTGCAGTTTTGGCAGAATGAGAGTGTCTGGATGGAAGGAAATACTTGAGATCGGGCTGATTAAAGGAACCAAGCAAAGAAACCTCTAACTAGGAAAAATATTATTTTCTCTAATGGAAAACAGCTGTTCAGCAGCAACAGTACAAGAAGATAAATCTAATAGGAAGACAGCCCCATCTGGACTCCCAGTTCTGCTATAGATCTGCAGATGGTGTGAATTAACAGAGTTTCAACAGAGTTCTACAAAACCAAATAACATCAGATGATGGTCAGTCTTCAGCCAGTTACAGTTACAAAGAATTATTAATATTTTACAAGACCTGAAGATAGAAGAAAACATAATTAACCCAAGGTACTACAAAACGTTGGGCAAGCCATCTGAAAGCTTTCAGACAAGCCGTGTAAAACAGTGCGAAGCCTGTTCTGAAAGGCAGCGACACACAACAGTGATACAGAGAGCAAAGAGTAGCTGCTTAACTATGAAGGTTTTGGGCAGAATAACTGAAGAAAATAAAAATTTATCGTTTAGAATTAATCTAGTTTGAATGGCTGCATTAAAACAAACAGCAGGGTCTCTGAACACCAGTAAAACCACTTCTATGCAAGAAGAGACAGCTGATGTTACCAAACTGAAAGCTCTGAGATACCATGTTAAAGAGAGGGATCAAGAAGTATAGAAGAAAGAAGAATGGATGAAAATAGGGTGGTCTTATAACAAATCAGAAACACAACAAAAACAATCTCAAGTTTGGGCTGCGTTCAGGAGAGGATCTGGACTTTGCCAAGGGATTTCATTAGTGCATGTATCAACTGGCAGCATTTCTCAGGTCTGAGCTGCATCTCATTTGCTACCTAAATCAGTATTAGTCCTGTACCCCCCTATCCCCAAAATGTGGTTCACTGCTCACAAAAAAAGAAGTGCCTCCAGCCTCACATCACCAGCAAATTGGTTATCTGTGTTAATATTTTAAGAGCATTCAGCAAACAGTGGTCACTGTGCAGGTGTCACTGGAAAAAAACAGAAACAAAAAGACAGAATGATTGCTGATTCCAGGACTGGCAGATGACTTTCTCATAGGCTTGTGAAATTGAAGATCATGATGATACAGACATTCTGCACTGAACACGAAGAATGCACCTGTGTTTTAAAACCTGTATGTATCATAACTAAGTTACTACTTCCAGTGCTTGGCAAATTCCAGTGGGACTCTGGCCTTTATTTTAAGGCTGATCTAAAACTTGCACTGACTTTCAGGAAGTATGATGCACCCCTGATTGCAAAGAACTTGCTTCTGTCTAAGCATGACGGAGGGTTAGAAGGGACAAACATGAATGTGTGTAGTCACCTCAAATTCCACCATCGCTTTCTTCATGCTCTCCACATCAAAGATCATCTTAATAAGGTCTTGGATTGGCTTAGCAAGTTTTGATTTTGTCCCAGCACCTACTGTCAGTTTCTTGACAGCTTCTTCATCCTGGGAGGTAAAAATAGTATCAGAATTAGCAAAATCACAAAAGATAAAAGTAACAGGCTGGCTGCCATGGCAACAACTCAAAATCAATTTAGTGTATGCACACTATGACTAGTCTGAATTCATGAGGAGCATGGGACATTGCTCTGACATTTTGGAACAAAGTAGGCTTAAAAAACCATCTATTCAGTAATTTGGCAGATGTTACTTCAAGAGATGGCTCTATAAAAATAAGCAGAAAAGAATTAAGGGAATAGGAAGTTTCTGTGCATCTCTGCTTCACCTGAAGCAACAGTATTAATTACTTTTTCCACAAGCTTTCTGCTGCATAGAGACTTTGCTATGAAAAGATGACTGTTTACTTTGCTGCTTTTAGTTATTGCATCTATTTTGTCATAGTCTCACCAAGTTTTTGTAATAAAACAATGACTGTTTACTTTGCTGCTTTTATGACAAAATAGATGCAATAACTAGTCTCACCAAGTTTTTGTAATAAAACTGTCACAGATGTGTGCAGGAATCATTAATTAGCCATAATATCATTTAGATACTTTCATGGATAGAGCATTGCATGAATTAAGCATCTGCCAGGTGCTTTGAGTAACACTGTACATAGCAGTGTAACAGACACTTTGCCACTGCAATATTCAGATTTCTAGAATTCAAGTCAAGCTTTGAGTGCTTCACACTGAAATATGACATCCATTAGTTTTGCTACAGAAAGACACAATGGCTTGAAAATATGTTCTCTGGTAACTTTATAGCTATTAACAGCATTCAACAATTTTGTCTGAAAACAGTTTAAGTTACAGTCTTTAAATAAATACACAAACCCCACTGGGCACAAGGAAGAAAATTCTTATTTAGCTTAGCTGTCGAAATAGCCAAATCTTAGTGGCAGTGAATAATTTCTTTCTTAGCCTGCTCAGTATGTGCACTAAGCAGAATGCTGCATAGGAGTTGCTTCAGCATTTGGGAGGATTTTGGAGGCAGAAAACAGATGAGAAGTATCTATTTTCAATAAAAGAAAATCGAGTTTTCAGACAGGATGTATGTGAACCGACTGCTGAGTTAGGTTCAAATTAACATCCTTGAATTTACAGAGTAAACAGCAATGAGCACTCAAGGGACTTCAGACTTGATAAAAGAAAGCCTCTTAGTTTCCCAACAGGTCCATTTTAATGGATGAAACTCCTTGATCTACAGCTCTTTCCTGTAGCCCAGAGAAGATGCAATAGCTGCACTTCATTCTGCAGCTTGGTTAAGTCATCCAAGAGTGAGCACAAAAAAATAGCTGTAGCAAGGCAGCTTAGCAATGCTCCACCTGCTACAGGGATATTTCAGAGTTACCTGTCCATAATCTATTTCCAGTGGGTAGAATTTTTTTGGATATTTAGTAAAGTTCTTTGAATGCCAAGAATTGCCAGTTTTCTCTTCATACAAATTCAGGAAGTGTTCAACAGCATCTTCTTTTGATGGCATCTTCTCCAGCTTGTTACTCCCGATTACTGTGCCCACACGGCCCCAGGATCTGAACACCCAGTATCTGGAGAAATGAAATGTGAGAAGAGAACAGACATAAGATACTCAGGTGCTAGGTCTCAGGCCAAATGAAACTGACCCTGCAAACAACATTCAACTGCATGCAATCAGCTGTTTGCATATCATTAGCCTTATGGAAGACACTATCTGTGACTGTGGGAAATCAACAGAAGAGTCACCAGAGAGCACAGGTCCAAGAACTGGCGTGAAAAATGTTAACACATCAAAACTACAGCGCTGAGGATAAACAGGTGCACAGCAGGAAGAGAGAGGCTGACATCTCTTCAGTTTTAATGTCTTGCAAATACGAATCTTCAGACTATTGGGGCCATATATTTGAAAAACACAGACAATGCATCTTTAAGCCTCAAGCCCTAGAGTCCAGATTTTTAGAGATACCAATCAAGTATCTGTTTGTACTACTGACACCACTGTGGGTGAGCTTGCATAGTATTTATGGGGATAGTCAAGCAACCTTTCCAGTATGTCAGGCATGAAATGCAGGCACCAAGCTCCCTCCATGTACTCAATCATAGATCTGATACAAATCTCACAAGAAGTAGCAACAAAATCTTATTATGAACACGATAATGTGCAATAAATCCAGAGCTGAACCAGGGTTGTTGCTGACAGATGTTAGCTACACTGGATTTCTGTGTGTCACTTACATGCTTGGTGGGGGCAGTTTCATTTCAAAAAACCCTCTCAATTTCTTTATCTATTCAGCAATGCAACCACTGGACAGCTCTGTCATGCACCCAATGAAACTGGAAAGCTAAGCATATGATCAGCCCCTGACTATTTCAGTCCATTAAGCCTCAGAGCATACAATTCAGGACTACACTGTGGTAGAACAGCCAGAACCTGGTTTTGTTTCCCAAGGTTACAGCTCTGCAATTAGAAGACAAGATTAAATTGGAGAATATGGCAAAGACTCCAAATCATTGCCTAATGTACACACAGGGTCATGATGTTAGAACAGAGGAACCTGCACCAAATTCTGCTTCTGTATTCTCAAGAGCACAGATCAGTCAGAGATCACTGTAGCCCTCCTGTTAGCCAATTAATCCAGCCCTAGACACACCAATTACTTGTGCTTCACTCACACCAGGGTGCAGGAAAGCAGACTACCATGTGCAATTCTGCAAACTCACTCACCTCCCAACTTAGGTTTTGACAACACCACAAACAAGTGCTTCCATGTAGAACAGAGATTTCTCCATGGGTGGCTGCTTGTTTGGTAGGGTTGGAGGAAGTTTTTTAGCAGTAGGAGTGTTAATTTAATTTTTTGTTTGGGTTGTAATGGTGGTTGGTTTGGTTTTTTTAATAACTATACCTATCCATATCTCCTCAAAGACATTTTACTCATATTTGCGGTTTGGAAATGTCAAAAATCCAGTATTTATATTAGAGAAAAAGTTAAAAAAAGTATTTCTAGGGAAAACTAAACTCACCTGTTCTCTCGGTCATCCTCTAGTAGCTGCAGTTTATAATAGGAATTTGTTCCTTTCACAATATCTACTAGTCCCAGGGTTGCACTGAAAATTTTTCCACCTTTTTCAAAGACATGAGCAGAATCCTCCAAACCTGCAGAGAAGAAAAATTAGAACACAGAGAAGGCTACCATTTTAGCTCTCCTTCCAGCATTTGCACTCACACAAATATTTCACGAAGTACTGTGATTTAGCAAAAATACCACATAAACAGTGACCACGTGCCCATTCAAAACTACTGGAAGCATGTTTTCCTTTAAATGAATTGTGAGCATCCACCTTTAAACACACTGGAGTGAACATCAATCTTAACTAGAGGAAAACAGTTGTACTTTTGATAGAGGATGATCTAAAATCTAGAACCTAACATTGCATAACTGGCTGAAAGAAATCTCAAGACATACAGCTCTGCAGGTGTCACATTAGCAAATGAACTAAAACCCAAAGGCTGGCCTTGGATGCAGTACAAATTCTCAGAACATCCATGCACCATAGGTTTGTAAAGTAGCATCAGCTGCTTCCTGACAAGTCCAAGGGCAAATGTTCATGCCAGACCTGTGGCTTCTGCTGGCTGGGTCTTTATTCCCCCCAGTGATAGATGCTTCTGAGGTTGAACAAGGAGCACACCTTAGATTAAGTGGTCCTTCTGAAAGCTGCACTAGAAAATCCTGGAATATTCCGCTTCGGAGGTCAATCAATATTCTTCCTTTGATAGCAACAAAAAGGTTTAAAAACTCACATTCCTTTTATGGAACCCTTATCCTTTCACAGAAAAACTCTTTGCAAATAATCACACATCCTGAAGACTACGGGTGGTGCAGGCACTGTTATCACTCACCAGAATCAGGATCTACTGCTGCTCCACCCTTAACCGTTAGCTTCATTTTCTTTTCAGACTTGCTAGGTCCTGCATTGAAAGACAGTTAATTTTTTCACTAGGTGGGCAACACAATCTGACTCGGATCAACATTTAAACTCTCAATTTGCATAATTATCACCCAAAGGTGAATCAGATTCCCAGCGTATGAGCACAATGACTTCAATTGCTTTTTTTAACCTAGATTTAGCAGCCAATTCACAGCCCCCACCCCATTAATTAAGTGAAATATAAGATCTCCCCAGATTCTCTCTCTTTCCTTCTGGTCTCAAGGAGTGGACCCTGTAATTTTTTTACCTGCACAGCAGATAAACACAACCACAAATATTAAAACAGGATTTAAGAACCTCACAGGGCATGGCAGATGCTCAGATTCCTTGGAGATCCTACTGCTGTGAGACAGTTTGGGAAATAACACACTCAATTGTATGACAGAAACCATCACTGAGAGGACATGGAGAACAGGTTCTGAAGGCAAGTGACCAGACCTGATGGTTTTGTTCACCATCCAGTGTTAATAATACAAGCACTCTGGCACTGGGAAGGAATGCCACCAGTGCTGGATATCTTTCCTTCTCTGTTAAAACAAAAAGTTATGTTCTAAATCAAGCAGCGCAGAGACTCAGTGTTCTAGGCCCCAGTGCTTTCTCACTTGCTAACAATCCTTGGGGGTCACAGTAGTGTCTGTCATCTTGGTGCCCCAGGACCTCCTTGGAGTTGCAACACTGATCAAATGGGCAGAGAAGCAGATGTGTTATGAGGAAGAGACTGGATTGACATCAGGGAGCCCGGGCACACAAAGCTCAGAAGACCTCTGAAGCAAGACTGAACTAGGGGAAACAAGAGCCAGCTCAGGAGACAGTTTTGTGCTTACCTGAAGCCAGTCCTGCCCTGAGGTCTCATTTTAAAATTTATTATGAGATAAAGGATGAAGAACTCAAGAAAAGGGCAAGGACAGACCACAGCCAGGTTTGCTTTGTGCATGCACAGCATTGAACAGGCCTGTGGAGAAACAATCACTTTGTTCTTCACCTTGTTCTTCTTTGACCTTCCCAGCACTCTTCGTACTTGGGGGCTTGCTGTTCTTCCCATCCACAGCCATTTCCTCGTGCTCCATTTTCACCTCTGCACCCCAAGGTGAAAGCACATGAAGAGACACAAGCTCCTGGAAGTCCTTGCTGGAAGATTTCACATCCTGAAGAAATGCCTCTGAGACCACACGGACATTGGCCTCCTTCACTTCTTCCATCTTTTTGCTCATTTTCTCCACGTCCTCTGCAGAGGCAGGGTACAGAAGGGGAATTAAAAAAAAAAAAAAAAAGCACTTGTGAGGTTTCAGACTTTGGTGCTTCTCTCTGGCCATGATTCAAGGCTCTCTAACACTTTGTTGAAACACATTTCCATCACACTTTGGATTCACTACATTCTTCAGAAAGTAAAATCCCTCTCAGCTCAAGGCTGTGGCTTGGGCTAGAGCAGGAACACTCCTACTCCTGTTTTACCTGGCTAGTCCAGGTCTCCCCTTCCTTGCACTCGGCTGGGGCTGGTACAGTCCCTCTTGGATCTACCTGGTAGGTGGGAGCCTATTTCCCACCTTGGCAATCAGATTGCACCTTGACTCCAACAGGGAGCAACTGCAGTCCCTAAATTTCCAGCAGAGAAAACAACTGCCCTCAGGCACCTACAGTCAGCTCAGCTCTGTGGCTTCTCCAAGGCAAGCATGAACACAGTCCCCAGCACCCATCATCCCAACAAAGGTGGCTTGCACACAGACTCCAGCTGCCACTGACCCAACAGAACCTTACAGCACAGCCCACAGGGTTAACCTGCTAGGTAAGTAAGACTCAAACAGTACACATCTGTCTTTACTTTTCCAAGCACACCAAGGCTACATATGCACACAAACCACTCCCCCTAATCCAAACATGGATCCCCAGACAGCTCTGCGGACACATCCTCTGCAATCTGATCAGCTCTGTTACCAGTGCTACCAGTAACCGAGGCCTGGCTGCTCACTCTGTGTGCTGATGCACAGGGTGGCCTTGTTAGCTGTTGTTGTCATCTTTCCTCCCAGGTCCTCCACAATGCTCTTCACCTCCTCCTTGTTCTTTGACAGCTTTCCAAGAGCCATGATCTTCATGTTGGTCAGCGGTTTGTCTAGGGGTTTGGAAATAACGTGTTAGCAACAGGCACAGAGTCCCCCAGACAAATCACAAGCACAAAGGGACATCATCTCCTCCACTCTATACAATCAGTCTAGCTGGCAGGGAGACAAGGAGCCAAGCAGGTCTGACCTGCACTAAGCAAGCAGGAGGAAGTTCCCCTTCACCTAGGAAAAGCAACAAAGCTCAGCAGCTGCCAACAGACAGAAGGGATGGAAGGCAGGGAAATGGATATGTAGGGATATTATTTGCCCCTTTTTGTTTGCTTGTTTTGTTTAAATGGGAAAAAACCCAAATTAACCAACCAGCCTGCTTTAGCACTATGCTACTAGAGATTATGCTCCGTTTTCTTGTTTTGATGCCTGGACAGCATGGGAGAAACTCATTGTAGCATGAAAGCTTCTGCCTCTTCAAAAAGAAATCCTCACTGCAGCCCCTCAAAACCCAATTATCTCTCAAGCAACAGTGTTCCTACATTACAGTATATTTGAGTCTTGATATAATAGACAGTACAAGGTGGTATCATGCAAATACCAAAACAAGTCAGGAGAAAACTGGTAACCACCCAAAGCTCCATGACATCATGTTAACACTGCAATGCAGGCAGATCCAGGACATGGCAAGCATCTAAAAGCATATTTGCACTGCTCAAGATAAATGCTATCAACTCTGATTGACCAACTGAGGGTTGTTTCTTCTTCTCCCCTGAACTCAGATTAGGTTGGTTGCCAGCAAACAAAGCAACCTGGCTTTAAATCAGGTCAACCATTTGAGTTTACTTTCAGGGGACACTGGGACCACAATCAACTTGCTAATCAGAACCAAGTCCTGGATTATTTTGTCTTAATTGCTAAAATATCATGATCTGGCTAAAATTAGCTGTGCAGAATTACTCCCACCCTTTTCACCAAGTAACAATAATGCCCTGCTCCTAAAACTATGGCCAGAGCTAGAAAGGCTGAATAAGAAAATGAGCATAGTTCTTAGTACACAATCACCACAGCATGCAGCTCATTCCAACAGCCTGCAAGCAGTTTCTGAAGCCCAACCTTTTGTAAGTTGGAGACAGCACATCTATTTTGCATAAGGGAGTCAGCGATTGATAGAGCTGAACCTCAATGGATGATTTAAAAACAAACAGAAAAAAATCAACCCCCAAAACCCTCTCACCCTTATAACCTAAAATGATGTGGCATTATGGAGGTCCCTGGATGTTCCCCAAGAAACCAAGCAAGAAGGCATTTTCAGCAGGTCTGCCTTGGGACACACTTTGCAACACTGGCTGTGGATCGAGAGACTATTGAAATCGTCTCATCTAGGTCATGGAACAGTATAAACTTGATATTTGAAAAACTGTGAGAAGGACAGGTGCAGAATGAGAGTGTGAAAGAAACCAGAACAATGGTGCCAGGAACGGCTGCAACGAAGCTGAACAGTGCTGATAAGTGCGTGACATGCCCTTAAAAGGCTGTAGTAGGCTGGTGGGTGGGGGGATGAAAGAAGTAGTGAAAGATATAAATATGTAACCATTTAGCAATAAATTGTCTCAGCATCTACCACAGTCTGAGTCCGTGCCTTCATATGCCACAACTGGCCTTTAAGTTTCTGATTCACTGCAAACACATCATTTCCTCACAATCGACAAACACCAAAAGTGATCTGTGAACAACCAACCAGGACCTCAAGCCCATGTTCCCTGGCAACCCACCGTACCAGGGCCTACCTGTGCTAAGAAGATGAAGCACACAAGACTCTTGTTTTTCACCAGGACAGCTCTGCTTGCTTGAGGGCAGAAGAACAGTGTGCCCATTTGTCTGTCTGAGAATGACAGTCTGAACATCACCCCGAAGTCCACTGACCCATGCCCAGCCAGCCACTTACCTCTGGGTGCAGACACAGTCTCTGACAAGGGAGCAGGTGCAGAGGGAGGAGGTGCAGAGTTCACATTTGCAGCATCTGGAGGGAACACCCTGTCCTGCTTCTTGCATTTAAATTTCTTCAGGTAAGGAATTTCCCGAAACTCCTGTGGGATGGAAGTATAAGCAGAGTTTAAAACCAATAAATACTATTATAAGATTTAAAGGCTAAATTGAGCACTGGCCAGATGTTGGCATTTATTATGGGTTTTGGAAAGGATTTTCAAGACATTCACACTAAGGAAGGCAAAACCCCACTTCAATGACTGGAAAAACAAAGCTGAAAGAAGGTAAACAATGAGTTTCAAATCAAATCAGAAACATCTCTTTCAATTCAGTGTTATGGGAAACAATAAGATTCAGTTATGCATTAGCTGCCTGGTCCTGAAGGGATGTGGCTGTGACAGGACTTCCCCACTGTCACAGCAGCTCAACATTGTTGCAATGTGGCATTGTTGAAATGTGGCATTGTTGAAATGTGCTTCAGGACATCACAGATGCAGTAAACACCCACCTTCGGGATCACCCAGTCTTTCCTGTTGGGATTCTGTGTTTTAGCAACACACTTGGTCCAGGCAGTGATATCCCCCGAACAGTAATATGCGTCACTCTTGAACACAAACTGCCCCTTACACTCCTCGCAGGGAAGCAGAGCTCCAAATGCCATCCCATCTGCTACTCGGTCCAAAATCTAAAGCAACAAAGAATACAACAGACGTCACGACAGGAGGAGGCTGGAAGCCCTCACACTGCATTACACTGAGCTGGACAAGAAAATAACTGTCAGGCTGCTGGCATGCAGGCACAGATGTTTCCAGTGCACATCATGCATACAATAAACATAAATTAAGACTCTTACTAACACTGATAGATATATGATGCCTTAAAGGAATAACACAAACTTTGCCCAGACACATCATACCTGCTCGTACCTGGCTCATAGTCTCTCCTATCCAGAGAGAGGAAGGTGATTCTCCCCCTCCACTATGATCTCATGAGACCCCATCTGGAGTGCTGTGTCCAGATCTGGGGCTCCCAACATAAGGAGGACATGGACCCACAAAAGTGAGTCCAGAGGGGGGCCACAAAAATCATCAGGGGGCTGGAGCACCTCTCCTGTAGAGACAGGCTGAGAGAGCTAGGATTGTAGAGCCTGTAAAAGAGAAGGCTCCAGGAGGACCTTATAGCACATTCCAGAACCTTAACGGGGCCTACAAGAGAGCTGGTGAGGGACTTTCTACAAGGCATGTAGTGATAGGACAAGGCAGAATGGTTTAAAACTGAAAAAAACCTTTTTTTTCAATTTATGCTTAGATTGGATATTGAAAAGAAATTTTTCACTGTGAGGGTGATGAAGCACTGGAACATGCTGCCCAGACAATCTGTGGATGCTTCATCCCTGGAAATGTCCAAGCCTGGGTTGAATGGGGCTTTGAGCAACCTGACATAGGGGGCAGGGGGTTGCAACTGGATGCAACTGGGATGTCCCTTCCAACCCAAACCATTCTATAATTCTATGGCTCAGGAAGAGCATACCCACCAAACAACACCCGACCAGGCTGCCATGCCAGAACAGCCAAGGAGGAGACAAGCTATTGCATCTGAGTACATGAGTAGGTAGGTGGGAATGTAGGCTCAGATAAGTCCAGGTTTTCCTGCCTAGAGAGTATTTCATGACCATTTTGAGTCTAGACACTTCCCACATATCAGCCCACACTCCTTACAAGGAGTCTTGATAAACACAAATAGTTAAAGCAGCATGTGGCTCTGAAAGAGAGCACACTTTCACAAGTTCCATACACCGAAACTGACTGTTTAAAAAAAAAGATATTGGGAAAGAATTTGTGCCATTTTTGCTTTATTTTGCATAATTTAACAGTTGAGGGAGGCAATGTGAAGTGCCTTAAGCAACCTGCTCCTGAAAAGTCAGCACCAAGAAAAAATATGGACCACTTTAAACATAGCAGAATAAAGATATATCACTGTGATTAAGGCACTGAATTCAGCATCACACACTACCACACTACCCTTTCACAGGCAAGTGTAACAGCTATATCACCAGTCTTGTGACAAAAGGACTGGAATTTGCACTGAATTTCTTTAAGTGTTAAGTTAGGAACATGCTTCAGACTTGTGGACCTTGCAGCAATACGGGGTGAGGTCAGCTTTACTGATTCAGAGATCCAGCATGCATGCACAGCAACTACAGTCCAACTCACGGCATTTTCCCCTGAAGGAACTTCCTGCTTGTTGGCAATCAGCAGCTCTTTCAGGTCATTAGTGGAGCAGACCTTCCTCAGCTCATCCTTGATGCCCCAGATCAGCTCTGTCTGCTCCTGTTGACAAAACCCAGAAGCTTAGCTACTTGGAATTGATTGCTTTCTGAGAACACAGCCAAAACTGCAGTATGTGGACAAGGTTTTAGCAAGTCCCTGGTATCTTTATGCGGATTGTGAGATTAAGAGCTCCAAGAACCAGCAGCTTTACCAAACATACCAAACCCAAACACTTAGAACAGATCTTTAAAGTCACATGCTTCAGATTTCAGGGCCCTTACTTAGCAAGCTCTCAACAACCTTTGTAAATATCACCTAACTAGTTGACACTGGCAACAGCAGGGATGTGGCTGGATTGAACCTTGCATCAAAACAAAAACCAGAAATGATGATTGCCACCATTCTTCTTCTAATATTAATTTCTACCTGCAGCAGTACAGAGGAGCCAGCACATTCTTTTGTGCCTTTCTACAAAAGTTGGAAGACTTGCAAATCAAAGTAGCATCCTAAAATCTCTCAGATAGTTTCTGAATGTTATTCACTGGCTAGAGTCAAAATGCAGTCTACCTGAGAAGAACTGGTTGACTGGGTTAAATGGTTTAATTTTCAGTGTTGACCATGCTTGATGAAATGCTGGTAAAAAAAGTAAACCCAAAGTTTACCCCAATCCACAAAGTGCCTTGATTTATCCTAAACATCTGCAGTGCAGCAACTACAGCTTGAAAACATCTCAGCTAGTTTTTTGAAATTATGCTACACAACAAAACCCAAAACTTTTGTGGAAAGGCAGGCAGACACACTGTTTTTCTACAGCTCCATTAAGACTTGCAGAAAAGGCAGCTTTTTTTTTTGCTTGGAAACTTTCACTAAATACAAAATTCCTGAAGCTCTGTTGGGAATTCTTCCCACAATATTCTAGAAAGTTAAAGGTACAAAGCTGTGATCTATCACCCTTTGTACCCAAGAACTGAACTAAGCTCCCCAGAGGGTGAAAAAGATACCATTTCTCATTAATCTAGTGCTGCGCTATCTCTGTTTAATTTTTACAGCGAGCTATTTATTGTTTTCCAAGCTCTTCTGCAACAGTGCTTGAGCTCCCAGCTTCAGCCACCACAGCCAGATGATACAGGAAGGGCCACAGAACCAGTCTCTCCAAGAGAAAAAGCATTTAACTTAATTGATGTAAATCCAATAAGCACAAGTTGTAGTCTTCCTGTCTTTCAGGAGAAAGGGACAGAGTGAATTGCCTTCAGCAAAGCCTTAGTGACAGAGCACCACCTGTGCCAGGACACAAGGACTGGCTGTGCTGCAACTGCTGTCTGGGTACCAGGTAGTGCCTTCTCTAGCTGTTACAACTCTTCAGTTAGTGCCTGACACTGCACTCTTCTAACAAAGCAGTTTTTAGGATGTGATCAGCTAAAACTCACCTTCAGCTGTTTTTCCTGCTTTGATTCTTTATCTTTTTCCTTTTTCTGTTTTTTTTTCGCCGTCACATTTCCATCTACCTCTTCTCCTTTTCTCTTTCTAATAGAGAAAAACAAAGCAAAACCACACACACATGAAAGGAAGTCATTTAAATGCCTGTGCAGCAGCTACTAGGGCTAAGATTACTGATTGCTGATATCTGCAGAGGCTTGAATATCCTCAGTTTTGGCAGGCAAACCCATATTTCAAATTTCTCAGTGCTAGATTGTAGACATGCACTTGGCTCTGTAATGTGAGCTGCTCAATCAGGTCAGGTACATGCTTAGAGCTTTTCCTGGGGGTAACTGTATGGTCTGGCAGAAAAACACGAGAAATACTTTAGCCTTTTCAGGCATGTTCATCTACACCTGTATTAGTTACATGAAAAGCATACCTAAGAATTATTGAATATAAGCATAGCTCTCCAAATCTGAGGAGGTGTGTAGCAATGCAGGTTAAAATACCATAGTGGCTTTCAGCTGAATTCAACAGCTTCATCTTTCAGCTTAGACAGACCAGACCGAAAATAAAGGACAGCAAACATGGTAACTTTAATAAGCTAACACACATTGGGAAACTAGGTATTTTCCAACTACTTTCTCTTCAGACTGGAATTAGGTCAGGCCTCCAAAATCAAACAGGTGGAAGTTGCTCCCAGGCCCATAGTAGTTTTGTGATGTATTACTGTGAAGCTCTGTGTGTGTAAATTTATTGCTATTTGCTGTGGTCTTAGAGCTGCAGCAAGAAGTTATAGAAAACACTGCTCAAGAAAGACTGGAAGCAGGAATCCAAATGAAAACTGGGGGATTTTGGCAGACAAGATAAGAGACCTCAGAGAAAGAACATTTATGTTTCCGGAGTCATGTCATCCCCTTCATCTGCCTGGTTTCAAAATACATGAGTATCAATAAATCAAATCAGTGCGTGCTCTCCTTGTGAGGATATGAAGGGAAATTTTGCCCCTGTTGATGCAGGATGGGCCTGCAAGTCAAGGCAGAGCATGAATACAGCTTGGATCTTGCCCTTCATTTTTACAGAGCTGCTATTGTTTTGAGACTTCAGCCAGGTTTCTTTTTAAGACAGCATCTGTCTTAACTTTATAAGCTGTGGCTGATGATTAAGCCATAAAGCTGACATTCTTGATTGCTCTCCTATTTAAAATTTTAAACAGCTCACTCTCTAGTACTCTGCTACTGTTAAGTCTAACTCTGTATAACAGCTTATTAACGATAAAGCTGCAGGAGGATGTCAGAAGGTACTCTTCTCCCAAAGACTCATGCATGACACCTGTACATTCTAATAACTTTCCTGCCTCTAAAATAGGGCCAAGTGCTAATTCTGTTTGCAGTTGCCACCACTAGCACCTCTAACCAAACCATGGTTCAAAACACTTTGCAAGTCTTTGAGGGGCTGGTTTTGCAGAAGAGTTTATCTTCCAGCTGAGTCCCTGCCAGGTCTCATCAGTGAGCCAGGGCTATGTTGTAAGGCTCACTGCCTCAGGAGGGGGAACAGCCACACTGTGCTACCAGCAATTGCTTGAGAGAAAATCCATATTGTGTTCTAAATCAGACAAGTAGGAAACAACATGGCAGGGCTGGCTCCAGCACACAGAGGGCAGTGCCTTCAAAAGCCCCCAGGCCAAGCAAGTCCTCTCTCCTCCCGAGCTGCAGCCCTGCCATTAGGGTAACAACTTCTCTAGGTTTTAACAGTCTCAGATACACAACACAATCTGGGAAAAATATACCAGCCTGAGTAAAAAGATCTCTGCTGCATCTTTCCAAACCAAGGGGTTAACAATCTAAGTGCTTAGGATGGGTGCCCAACACTGCATCTGCAGTGTCTCTCCCGTTGCCAGCTGACAGTCCGGCTGCCTCCAGCAAGCCCACACTCACTCCTCTAATGTAACTTGTGTACTAAGTCTCCAAAAGGAGTAAATCCAGCACACCAACTGCTGGAAGGTGATCAGTCTACTGAGAGCCCCTGTGACCCAGGGAAAGCATCCAAATTCCAGCAGGGACTCACACTTCTGACAGCTTCTCCTCAGAGTTAAGGGGACAGCAGTTGCTCTCCCAGAGTAATTACTGTATCTGTCCCAGCTACTTGAACAGAGTGGAAAGGATCATCTCCATGGCTGTTGGTCACCACCTTCTCTTTTGTGCCTGGATATGCCCAAGGCTAAAACAAACACTAATAATCTTCGATAGCCTGGGAAAGGCAAAGCTGAATTCATCTTGCATCTGCCCAAAACAGCAAATTTTAGAACAATTGACAAAATGCACCCTCATGGATATGCTAATTAATTTAATCTTCCATACAGGACCAAACACTGTATGTTGCTCACAGCAGATGGGTGCTACTGTATACATCCCTTCTCCTGCTGGGGAAGGGATAGTCTTCCCACATTCCAACCGCTTGCTTAGGAGGACGGATATTTACAGATGATGCAAACCACTTCGTACCTTCACGGAGGATACACAAGATTTATTACACCTTAGACAAGATGAAGAGGGAGATGAACTGTCCCACTCTAGCCTGGCCTTTCCTCACAATCTACTCTCTATTTTTCAAGTTCCCCTCCCTACAATGAAAATGAAGGATGGAAAGCACAGTCACAGCAATCCTGGATAAAGCAAACAGCCCACACAGACAGGAACAAGAACTCCCCTCTTCACCTCCTCCCTGTAAAGGACTGCTGCTGCTGACCTAAGTACTTACTCTTTTCCTCAGGCAACCTCTGCAGTTAATCTGGTGCTGCATGGCATCTCAGGAAGGTCACTTTGCTCCTGTCCTGGCCAGCAACGCCAAACAAGTAAGGCAGAAAATACAGGGAAGTATTATGTCCAGGAGCAGGAGGACGAAGCACGTGCTACCAAAGAGACAGTCAAAGGGAGCTCACAAGATGCTACTGCATTTCCTACATCAGTACATGAGCACTCACCACAGAGAAAGGCAAGGACACAGGATCCTCCTTCCCCAGGTCTGCAAAGTGCTGGTGCTCAGGCAGGACAGCCCATAGACTAGGGGAGGGTCAGCATATGTCACCCAGAGCTGACTGATGAAAGCAGCCTGGATTCTTGCAGGAAATCTTCCCATTTCGCCTTTCAGAAAGAAAGGGATTTTCCAACCTATTCCTGGTAGCCCTGCTTGGCACCTCACCACAGGATCCTCCTTCCCCAGGTCTGCAAAGTGCTGGTGCTCAGGCAGGACAGCCCATAGACTAGGGGAGGGTCAGCATATGTCACCCAGAGCTGACTGATGAAAGCAGCCTGGATTCTTGCAGGAAATCTTCCCATTTCGCCTTTCAGAAAGAAAGGGATTTTCCAACCTATTCCTGGTAGCCCTGCTTGGCACCTCACCTCTCATATGCAATAGGCATGTCACAATATCACCCTTGCAGAAAGGGCTAACAGGGCAGTCCCAAAGTCTGATACTCTCCTCAGAATAATGGCTGGACATGCTTCTGTAGGCAGCACCTAAATTTGGATGTGTCACATCTGAATTGCAGAGACTTCTGAGTCAACATACAATTTGGACACAGTACAATTAGAAATCTCTTTAAAGATAATTTTGAGAATCTCACAACAGATGCTGTAACACCATTTCTGCAAGATGCTGTAATTTCTGTTGTTAATTTCTGTTATCTGATTGTATGCACAAGAGCAATTATCAGAGGTAAGTCCATCTCATTCAAGCTTCTGGGGTGTTTTTCTTTAGGCTTCTCCACAACTTCTGTGCTTTCTTGGCAGAAAAATCACCAGGTAGTAAGCACACCACACCTCTCCACTCCTCCTGTTTATTTACACTCATTCAGTTTGTTTGACAGACAACTAGTTTTCCATTTGACCCTTACTACCCTTGGCTCAGTCACACAGCCCAAACAGCAGAAGGCAGCGGAACTTAAGAGCCAGCCAGCACCTTCACAGTTGAGGGGCTTGGCAAGGCAGTGCTTAGAAAGCAGGAAAGATAAGACATTGTGCTGCTTTTCTGGTATAAGGTTCTGGTTCACATTACCTCACATCACCAGTGCAAGCTTTTTTCCACTGCAATTCTAACTTTTATTTTCACACTGACTTGGCAAACTACACTGTGGCCTGTCTTTAGAACGGCTTGATATTTTGCATAGCATCCCAGAAAGTGTCCCAGAAAAGCAGAGTCAGGACAGACAAGAGAAGCACTTACACAGTCAAATCTCTAGAGCTTTGCTGAAGACATGGGAGGAAACTACAAATAACCCTATTAAACTCACACGCTGCTCTAGGACAATGCAGAACTCGCACGTCAGCACAGAAAGCAAAGGACTACTTGTAGAGCTGCAAGTGCATTAAAATACAGCACTTCTGCTTACACCCTACAACACACACAGAGGAAAAATCCCTAAGTGGAAAGACAGCTGGCTGCCCAACAAATGCACACAGCTCCTCTGTCTCCTTCAGTTCAGCTGAGTGAGGTGAACAGCACAGAACCTGATAGGGCTCCAGCAGGACCTTCCCCACAGCACCTGCACCACTGCCCAATGCTTCTGGGGCACCTGCTTGCCAACCAAAAGCAAAGCACAGAAGCTGCAGCCTCCTACCAACACACAGGTCAGTTTATGCAGGCTCCACTGTTACCTATGGATGAGGATGACATTGACATACATGGGAGGCCCTGAACCACACACCACACCCATGGACTGCATATCCAGAGGATCAGTAATGAGAAAGACTGCATGGATTTGGCACAGCCACAGCTTCTCAGAACTGACAGCAATCTCACTGGACATCTCCATGGTGAATCCTTGCAAAAGCAAAGCTGAATTCAGTCTTCAAGGTACACAGAGAAGCCCAATGTTTTCCAATGACACGATCTTCCTTATTTGCAGGATCCACAAACACCTTATGTTCCTTCCTCCATGGGGACAATACAAGACTGGCTTGTGTTATGAAGCTTGACTCTAAGCAGTTATTTTCAGAACAAGTAACAAAAGCCTTCATTAACAGAGAAAGATTCAAAGCTAGCAACACTTCTCTGTCAGTACAAGTTCTGTCAAGAGCCTTCACTAAAAATTTCAATGCAAGGCAACGAAATTTCAGACATACCATAAAAGACTTAGCAAACAAAAGCATCCAAGTGTAACCACTACATGGCCAATAAACACCATCATCAGATTTAGTGCTTGTCACAGAGCAGCAGCTCATAGATAAGAAATGTCAAATCAATTCTCTAACAAGTGGTTTGAGCAGAGAAACCATCACTGATAACAGTATCACACAAGAAGATGCACAGCCCAGTACTCATTTGTATTAAGCATGTACTACTTTATCACTGAAAGCCCTCCTTCAGCCCTCTACATCACAGCTGCAGGTCTCTGCATCTCCTCAAGGCAGTCATGGGGGGGGCAACTGAACTTTACACTCCCAGGGACAGGGAACATCTGCTGTCATCTGCCTAAGGTCACCGGAAGGACCAAATCCTCCTACGACCAACATTCTTTCAAGAGAGACAACAACGTCATGGATGTATTTGAAGGCAATGGCTCCTATAGACAATTTCTACCATTGGCCACATACCCCTCACTCTTGGTAGCTGGGAGTTGCTTCTTCAGAATTTCTTTATCTTCAGCTTTCAAGATGCTGAAGCCCAGGAGCTGGGTGGCCTGGTACACCGGGAGGAAGCCCAGCTCTGCCCGGCGGCTCACAAAGCAGTCCGGGTGGTACCAGTTATCTATCATTCCCAGCTGTGGCTTTTCAGGATGCACCATCTTCTTGGAAATCCGGATCTGACCCTGAGGTAAAGTGACACAAGAACAACTGTTAGGCCATTCTGGAAAGAGCAAGATGTTAACAAGTTACCAACATGATGCTTCCTAAACGCCTGTAAAACAGCAACAGTTCCTCTATCAAAGTACGCAACTTTTGTTCAAGCCCTTTCATTACAGTTCCTCTGTTTTCATCAAGACTCTTTCTAGGTTGAAAACAACTCACCTTTTTAGGCAGTTTTCTCTTCAAAACCCACTCAAACCAAGTAATCTTGTTGTCTTTACTCAGACTCCCAGTAAGCCTGAACAAGCAAAATTCACATGGACAAAACCCATAAAGGCAACTCTAAAAATTATGTCCCTACCACTCAAACATCAATGCCATATGATCTCACCCTGTCTTACTGCAAACTCCTTTTCAGATGTTCAGCAAGCAGTTGTTTTAGGTGCTTTTAGACTGCAGTACTTTGTGCTTCAACAAGGAAACATCTACAGAACAGTCACCAGCATTTCTGCAGATGCAAGCATACCAGCACTGCTGTTTGGCCCTTGCCAGCTTTAGCCAACTGGCAGGTCTATTCACATCCATCAGAGGCTCATGACTTCATTCTGCCAACTGCCCTTAAAAGCAGAGCACCAAGACATGTTCAGCTACAAGGCTGCATCGTTAATTAATACCATCACTGGTTTTGTCTGCTTTCATGGAGTTAATAAGGTCACCCTGAACACACACAGAGCTGGTCTGGCTGAGGAGGAAAAGGAGGCCAACACCTGCAGCAACAAGCAGGAAAAGTTGCAGTTAGTGGTGGCTCTCTTACCACAGAAATGCAGTGTTCTAGCCTGCTCTAAGACACAAGTGAAAGGAAGGATCAGCAGGTTTGAAGCCTGAGCTACATGGCCTGAGGGACGCCTTTACTGTCAGCTGTCCAGGATGCAGCTGATACTCAAGAAATGCAGCTCTGCAAGTGCTTTCCATATGCAGGACAGACAGGAAGCAATTATAAAAGACACCATTTGAATTAAAACTAGTGGGAGAAGAGACAAGAGATGGAGAACTAAAAAAAGCTTTTTACCTTTTCTATTTTCTGCTCACAGCCTTTGCAAGTACTTCTGTTAGACTTGGCATATTCTGCAGCAAAGTCATTTAGGCTCTTCTCAGCCTTGCCACCTCCTTCCTGTTCCCCTCCTTTTCCTGGAGAACAAAGCAAATACAGAATTCAACTTTAATACGCATTCCCTTATTTTCTTATTCTCTGTCTCAGATTGTTAGCTGCCTGGATTAATAAGCCTCTTGTGTTCCAGTCACTCATTTGTCAAGAATTTGAATTCAGAGTAAGATAAGCAGTCCATGCTCAAAAGCACTTTGAAAATAAAGAGTTCTTTAAACAGCTAAGTAGCAATTATACAGGACTGCTTATTTAATGATTTTAAAAGACCTGTAAAGGTACACAGAGCTGACCCTTCCACTTCTTTCCAGAAAGCACTGTAAAATGAGACCTGACCAAAGAACTGACCGGAACCAGAGTCACAAACAGCTCTGCTTCAGCAGAGTTACTCCTTTCAACTACCAGTTTTTGTATCACTGCATATTTTTTGTATTACTCCATTTCAACAGGCAGACATCAACCTAAAGCTGTCCAGAGTTCTTGGTTTGAACAGAGAAACAGTGCATTTAGCCTGGTCTGTACTCAAACCCTTCTCACTTGCTCCTCTGACTCACTAGTTCATGGGGTAACAAAGAGCCACCATAACCACATGCTGCAGTGAAGGTACCATTAAAACAATATACTACAGCAGCATTTATTAATATTAAAGGACCAAAACCAAAATATACCAATCATAACAAGAAACAGTTATCAATATATCTGTCAGTTGACTTGGCTTTCACTCCTCATTGATTTAATGTACTGGATGATATTCCCAGAAGCCTAGCCTCAGAGTGTGGAGACACCTCTTCTGACACCACTTGCTGAAGGGACACAGAAATCAAATCACCATAATGGCAGTATGAGAATAGGGAGCAGAGTTCCAGCTGAACCTCCAAACACCACAAGGCCTGTGCTTACCTCCTCCAGGGCCTCCAGTTTCAATGGCTTTCTTGATTTTCTCCTGATCTTCCCAGCGAAGCTCAGGGAAGCCATCAATGTCTGTGTGGGACACAATTCGAGCCCTCTTCCAGAAGCAGCTGTAGTGGTGCCAGTGAGGGACCTTGCCATCAAACATGGGTGACTAGGAAGAAAGCACATTAGGTCGAGATGAAGCAATTCAGATAGAATTAAGGGGGGGGAAAAAAAGCCACAAAACCGAAGCAAAACTCACAACAAAAAGAAGTATCTGGGTAAACACAGTGATTTCTTTTTTTTCCCCTTTAAACTAAGAGATAGATGCTATTTAGGACAAAGTTTAAGAAGGAAATCTAATAAGACAGACAAGCTGTTGGAGAGATGTCCCAAAGGGGATAGATGTGAAAGGAGCATTTAGCTAGCTTAACCAGTTCATCACCCTGCTGCTTAGCCCATCTGTTTTACTGGAAAAGAAAAAGAAAAAAAGAAAAAAAAAAAGGCATAGCTTCAGTGTGGCTGCACCAGCCCTTTTGAGATTACTGCAGCACAAGAGGCAGCTGGCCTCACTCCACAGGATGTCCAAGTGCAACACCACAATCCCTTTGTGAGCCGCTTCTCAAGCAAACTGTGGAGAACCCATGTCAGGCACAAGATAGAAAGGGCAGCTCCAAGGACTGGAGCCTGAAATTCCTGAGTGGGCTGCAAGAGGCAGGGGCAAAACTTAAGACAAACATCAGAGCCCAACTAAGTCCTGCAGCAGAGGTCCAGAGAGGCCACAAAGATGATCAGGAGGCTGGAGCACCTATCCTGTGAAGACAGGCTGAGAGAGCTGAGGGGGCGTTAGGCTCCAGGAAGACATTACAGTACCTTCCAGTACCTGAAAGGAGCCTAGAAAAGAGCTGTGAAGGGACTTTTTACAGGGCATGTACTGACAGGACAAGGAGGAATGGCTGTACACTGAGAGGGTAGATTTAGACTACATATAAGAAGCTTTTCACTGTGAGGGTGGTGAGACACGGGACCAGGTTACCCAGAGAGGTTGTGAATGCCCAACTCCTGAAAGCATTCAAGGCTAGGTCGGATGGGGTCCTGATCAGCCTGATCTAGGGGATGGCCATGGCAGCAGGGCTTTAACTAGATGGTCTTTAAGGCTGCTTCCAGACCAAACCATTCTGTGATTCTGATCAGGCCAGAAGCATCACACAGGTCCTCCCTGGAGTGCAGCTTCCAGAGTGCCCTGACCTGCCCCAGCCTTATTGTGCAAGTGCTCCACTTGCTTGTAACTCAGACACATTAAGTACCAACCTGGCATCACTCCAGTTTCCCATCAGACGAAATAACGGTACAGTGGTTTGGCTCCAAATAATGCACACAAACAACTGCTGTACTAATAATACTCACTGCTGTATAATTATTATTACTGATGAAACAGAATTAGCAACCTAGAAAAGCCTTCCATGCATCACTCACCAACAGGAGGGAGATGTCCAAGCCAAAAACAACAGCAGAATTTCATGTGTGAGCAGGAAGGAAAAGGAAAGGGCTTCAAAGACCACAGCATGGAACCAGGAATGCTGGGAGCCCAAACTACAACCAAGCATCAATTGAAACTGTAAGAAGTCATTTTTATTTCCAGATGGACTCTCTCTACAAGCCAGGATTTGGATCACCCAGTTACCCTCACAGCACCACAGTGGCCACTTTGTGGTTGCTCTCAACGTGTCTGGAAGTCACACACAGCTTTGGCACTGAAAGCTGGACAACTCTGGGCTTGTGTCTGGTTTTCCTAAAGACTCCTCAGGGTTCTGTCTCCAGCATAAAGGCTTTGGGGGCCATGGCACTGGGGTGTGTGAAAGGGGGCAAAGCTGGCTCAATCTTTAAGACAACCATGCGAGCAGTGAGTAGAACTCCTCCCCCACATGGAGTTGTACACAAGTTCTCCCTGTGTGGGAAATGAAACCTCCAGGCAGGCTAGACCTTGTTTACACAACTCCTCTCAGCTCACCTATCTCTAGACCATAGTTTCCTAAACAAACCATGGGAAAAAAAAAAAGAGACCAATTCGCTTTCACACTGCACATGTAGATAACAGAAACTGCTCAGTTCCAGCTGGAAACAAAAGGTGAAGCTGTGCTGGTCTGTGCCAAACACTAAACATCTCACTGTCCTTCAGAGCTCTTCACCTGAGGAACCAAAATAAAAAGGTGGTTACAGCAGACTGAGCTAACAACTTGGTCTGGGTCTCCCTTTAATTTCTTCTGCACAATTTGCAAAAGAGCCTGGAGCACTGATGGCAGTGCAAAGAGGCTGCTCTGCAGGGGATTCCCCAAGAGGAAGCAAGGGGGCCAGGTGCTCGGGGGAAATTCGTGTGTTTACAAGGCAGGTGCCCAACAGGAGGGTGTGCGAACTACACTGCTGGTACAAAAAACGGGCCGTGGGGAGAGAAAATAGCAAGTAATTTAAAGAGGTCGTGGGGGAAACAAACACTTGTGTTGTTATTAACATAAGTGTTTGGTGTAAGGCAGGCAGTTTCGGGGAGATGGTTGGCATTAAGGCAGTGGCTCTGTGAGGAACGCCAAGGTCCCTGCTGTTCCCGTTCCTCTCCACCCAGAAGATCCCTCAATAAATCAAACCCTACAGAA